>NC_090657.1:243673996-243716496 GCF_040937935.1 Hyperolius riggenbachi | reverse complement strand
TGAGTCCGCCAGGAGAAAAGTGTGATATAAATGGTATTTGTCTTGTCTAATTTTTCTCTTGCATTAAGCATAAATGGTACATGCTAGGCTACTTTCAGCAACTTTCAGCAACTTTCAGCTACTTTCAGCTACTAGTGTTGGTGGTACAATGGATATGTTAGTTGCCTACCATACACTGAGGCCTGGATTCAAATCCCTATCATGGTATATAAGATGGTTTTTGAAATACTGGAATTCCCTGGCAGATGAGACCCTCCTCCCTCCGGTAGGAAAAATTAGACAAGACAAATACCATTTATATCACACTTTTCTCCTGGCAGACTCAAAGCACCAGAGCTGCAGCCACTAGGGCACACTCTATAGGCAGTAGCACAGATATGTAGCCAGACATGGCCTTGTATTTTGTGTTCAACAGTTGTCAAGAGAAAAATTAGACAAGATAGCAGTGTTCGGAAGACTTGCCTAAGGTCTCCAACTGAATAGGTGCTGGCTTACTAAACAGACAGAGATGAGATTTGAACTCTGGTCTCCTGTGTCGGAGGCAGAGCCATTCACCACTACACCATTACACCATGCAGCCACTGCTTACAGACATGTAGCCAGACATGGCCTTGTATTTTGTGTTCAACAGTTGTCACGAGAAAAATTAGACAAGATAGCAGTGTTAGGAAGACTTGCCTAATGTCTCCTACTGAATAGGTGCTGGCTTACTGAACAGACAGAGACGAGATTCAAACTCTAGTCTCCTGTGTCAGAGGCAGAGCCATTCACCATTACACCATGCAGCCACTGCTTACCGACATGTAGCCAGACATGGCCTTGTATTTTGTGTTCAAAAGTTGTCCAAAGAGAACCTCAGACAGCCAGGTAGATTCATATCCCCCCCCCCCTCTCTCTCTCTCTCTCTCTCTCTCTCTCTCTCTCTCTCTCTCTCTCTCTCTCTCTCTCTCTCTCTCTCTCTCTAGGAGGGATGGTCACCGCTTTCTGCGGAATTGTATTTTGAGCATAAATGGATTGAGCATAAATGGTACATGCTAGGCTGGCTTCAGCATGTAGTGTTGGTGAGAGAGAGAGAGAGAGAGAGAGAGAGAGAGATGAATCTACCTGGCTATCTGGGGTTCTCTTTGGACAACTTTTGAACACAAAATACAAGGCCATGTCTGGCTACATGTCTGTAAGCAGTGGCTGCATGGTGTAATGGTGAATGGCTCTGCCTCTGACACAGGAGACCAGAGTTCGAATCTTGTCTCTGTCTGTTCAGTAAGCCAGCACCTATTCAGTAGGAGACCTTAGGCAAGTCTTCCTAACACTGCTATCTTGTCTAATTTTTCTTGTGACAACTGTTGAACACAAAATACAAGGCCATGTCTGGCTACAGATCTGTAAGCAGTGGCTGCATGGTGTAATGGTGAAGGGCTCTGCCTCTGACACAGGAGACCAGAGTTCAAATCTCGTCTCTGTCTGTTCAGTAAGCCAGCACCTATTCAGTAGGAGACCTTAGGCAAGTCTTCCTAACACTGCTATCTTGTCTAATTTTTCTTGTGACAACTGTTGAACACAAAATACAAGGCCATGTCTGGCTACATATCTGTGCTACTGCCTATAGAGTGTGCCCTAGTGGCTGCAGCTCTGGTGCTTTGAGTCTGCCAGGAGAAAAGTGTGATATAAATGTTATTTGTCTTGTCTAATTTTTCTCTTGCATTAAGCATAAATGGTACATGCTAGGCTACTTTCAGCTACTTTCAGCTACTTTCAGCTAGTAGTGTTGGTGGTACAATGGATATGTTAGTTGCCTACCATACACTGAGGCCTGGATTCAAATCCCTATCATGGTATATAAGATGGTTTTTGAAATACTGGAATTCCTTGGCAGATGAGATCCTCCTCCCTCTGGTAGGAGGTAGAAGGGAGAAGGGAGGGAGGAAGGAATCCACAAACAGGCTAATTAAAATCTCCCTAGCAGAGTGTGTAGCAGCTGTTCCTTAACTAATTAGTGTAGGCAGTATAAGGACCTTACAAGGATGAGGAGGAGGAGAGGGGAGAGGGAGGAGGGAGGAGGGAGGAGGGAGGAGGGAGGAGGGGGTGGGCCAGGCCTCCAGCATTGAGAGCAGTGTGTATGGCAATAATGTGTCTGCTGGCTATAATATAAAGAGTCAAAGTTTTGCTTTATAGGGCGAATCAAACTTCCGGAAAAGTTCGCGTTTGGTAGGCGAACGCGAACCCCCGAAGGTCGCCGGCGAACAGTTCACGACATCTCTAGTGAGCACTATCAGTACAGAAGCCTATTACCAGAGGAGCTGGTGGATAATAACAATACAGTAGTCCTCACCAGAGGAGCTGGAGGATGTAATTACAGTAGCCCTCACCAAAGGAGCCGGTGAGCACTATCAGTACAGAAGCATATTACCAGAGGACCTGATGGATAGTAACAATACTGTAGTCCTCACTAGAGGAGCTGGTGGGTACTATCAGTAAAGAACCTCACCTAGTGACAAGTAGTGTTGGGCGAACAGTGTTCGCCACTGTTTGGGTTCTGCAGAACATCACCCTGTTCGGGTGATGTTCAGGTTCGGCCGAACACCTGATGGTGTTCGGCCAAACTGTTCGGCCATATGGCCGAACTAAGAGCGCATGGCCGAACGTTACCCGAACGTTCGGCTAGCGCTGTGATTGGCCGAACGGGTCACGTGTAGTGTTGGGCGAACATCTAGGTGTTCTGGTTCGGGCCGAACATGGCCGAACTCCGAACATAATGGAAGTCAATGGGGACCCGAACTTTTGTGCTTTGTAAAGCCTCCTTATATGCTACATACCCCAAATTTACAGGGTATGTGCACCTTGGGAGTGGGTACAAGAGGAAAAAAAAACTTTAGCAAAAAGAGCTTATAGTTTTTGAGAAAATCGATTTTAAAGTTTCAAAGGGAAAACTGTCTTTTAAATGCGGGAAATGTCTGTTTTCTTTGCACAGGTAACATGCTTTTTGTCGGCATGCAGTCATAAATGTAATACATATAAGAGGTTCCAGGAAAAGGGACCGGTAACGCTAACCCAGCAGCAGCACACGTGATGGAACAGGAGGAGGGTGGCGCAGGAGGAGAAGGCCACGCTTTGAGACACAACAACCCAGGCCTTGCATGAGGACAAGAAGCGTGCGGATAGCAATTTGCATTTTGTCGCCATGCAGTCATAAATGTAATACAGATGAGAGGTTCAATAAACAGGGACCGGAAACGCTAACCCATCACAGATGTTCATTGTTCATGTTACTTGGTTGGGGTCCGGGAGTGTTGCGTAGTCGTTTCCAATCCAGGATTGATTCATTTTAATTTGAGTCAGACGGTCTGCATTTTCTGTGGAGAGGCGGATACGCCGCCGATCTGTGACGATGCATCCGGCAGCACTGAAACAGCGTTCCGACATAACGCTGGCTGCCGGGCAAGCCAGCACCTCTATTGCGTACATTGCCAGTTTGTGCCAGGTGTCTAGCTTCGATACCCAATAGTTGAAGGGTGCAGATGGATTGTTCAACACAGCTACGCCATCTGACATGTAGTCCTTGACCATCTTCTCCAGGCGATCGGTGTTGGAGGTGGATCTGCACGCTTGCTGTTCTGTGTGCTGCTGCATGGGTGTCAGAAAATTTTCCCACTCCAAGGACACTGCCGATACCATTCCCTTTTGGGCACTAGCTGCGGCTTGTGTTGTTTGCTGCCCTCCTGGTCGTCCTGGGTTTGCGGAAGTCAGTCTGTCGGCGTACAACTGGCTAGAGGAGGGGGAGGATGTCAATCTCCTCTCTAAAGTCTCCACAAGGGCCTGCTGGTATTCTTCCATTTTGACCTGTCTGGCTCTTTCTTCAAGCAGTTTTGGAACATTGTGTTTGTACCGTGGATCCAGAAGGGTATAAACCCAGTAATTGGTGTTGTCCAGAATGCGCACAATGCGTGGGTCGCGTTCAATGCAGTCCTAGGCCGAAGAGGTCATAGCCTAGGGTCACAAAACCTGTTTATTTGGGCAATTTCAATGGTGGCGAGTCTGACGTACATAAATCACAGCAATGGCCGTTAGCAACGTCTGAATCTCACGAAATGTCTCATGCAGGTAGAAGACATATTGTTAGACTTGGGCTCCAAAGATGGGTTCCCTACATCTCTGCAAACCAGAGTTACAGGGCTCCAAATTTGGTAAAATCCCCCATAGGCTTTCATTGGGCCTCCTATTTACAGTTCCAAAATCTCACATCTTTTCAAAGGGCAATTACTCAGCAGTGGCACATTTTCTAGCATTGTAGGGACCCTTAGGGGGAACATGACTGGTGAGTTTCGGGCCCCTAGGCCAAAGAGGTCATAGCCTAGGGTCACAAAAACCTGTTTATTTGGGCTATTTCAATGGTAGTGTAACGCATGGTGGTGTATTCTCCACAGTCAGCATGCAACGCATGAGCTGGCGTGGAGGAGGTACACACACTAGCACAAGGAAACAGGCTATCCCTAGTATAGTGGAGGGGAGGACTGACTCCAATAGGAGATTGTGGCGCACAGAGCCGGTGCAGATCTGACAGCCACAAACAATGCTTTCGTTATAACGTCTCAGCGCAAAGTAGCGCTGAGCGCATAAACCAGAACTGAGGAGATCAGGACAGGTAGACAGAATGAACGCTTGCTAGCTAGCGGCTACTTAGCGACAGCAAGCGTCCAAAACCAGACAGACTGGAATGAGGCAGCCAATGCGATGCGGCGATGGCATGCCTCACAAAGACAGGACAGGATAGTCAGAAAATAGCAGGATTAAGATAGATGAACGTAACACAGATAAATATACAATAAGTATGTTTTCCTAGCGTATTACAATTACAGCTATCAATGAAACTATTTGTAACGTCTGACTAACATATGTATATATCGGCAATGAACCGATATATGACATAAGCAGGAACGCTGACTAGGAATGGAGTAACACAGGGAACAGGACTCAGAAGGATTCGCTATCTCTTCGCAGAGATGAGCGCAATCCACAAACGGTAACAGAACAGGATTCAGAAGGATTCGTTATCTCTTCGCAGAGATGAACGCAATCCACAAACAGAACCAGGAGCAGGGTAACTACCTCAGCACGGGTGGTCACGGTACGCGCAACCTACCAAAACGTGCTGGAAAGCTGACTAACTGCACACAGGATATAAACAGTTTGTGTACGTATACATCAGCGACACTGATGTATCACGTAACACAAATACAAGGAAAATAATAAACGTGCTGGTATGCATATATATTGGCAATGAACCAATATATGATGCAAAGACCAGCAAAGTATCTTTATAACAAGAAACACGATCGGGGGCTAAAGCGACAGCAAGACAGGCTTAGGCTGAAGCTATGAAAACCCAAGGAAACCCTGCAGGAAGCAGATCTTTATACTGAGGTCATCCAATGGGAGCAGACATGCAGATTCCCACACAGGTGAATGATAATCAGTCACAAGCTGACAGCAGGGAAAGACAGACAAAGCTATGCAGCTTGCATGGAAATAGATCAGAACTGCCTGAGCTGCAGCACTACTACTTCCAGCAATAGCTGCTGCAGCAGCGATCATTACAGTACCCCCGCCTTTAAAAGCGGATTCCAGATGCTTTTCAAAACTGAAATTCCCAACAAAACAGTCTGACTGATAATTCATGATGACCGGGACAGCCCGGCAAGACCGAATTCCAGAATCAGTCCCCACAAGACTGGACCCATCAGAACCAGAACCTACAGAACCATGCCCATCAGTACTACAAGCCCCAGTGTGACACCCATCAGAACCATGATTTCCAGAAGAAAGCCCTCCGAAATTCCCTGAGCGATACCCACCGCCTTCCAGGAACCGTTCAGAAACGCCAAAGCCTTTGCAATGCCCACCGGTACTGTCTTTACCAACACAAAACCCACTGTTGAACCAGTCCAAGGCACCAGGACAAGTTTTCTCAGAGACCTCCCAGAACACCTTGAAGCTCCAAAGAGATCCCCATAGGTCAGAATGCCCCTTAGGCTCACATGGAGAACTATCAAGAACCCCTATGGAACCTAGGGCAATTCCCGAGTCAGGGCCACAAGGACAAACATCAATATCAGGGCTTTCAGGGACCAGAACCATCTCTGGGCATGCAGGCAGACTGGCAATATCAGAACGTGTTCCCACTAAGGAAGCATCAGAGCACGCTAACACCTTAGACACACTTGGGCATTCTGGCACACAAAGAACATCTGGGCACACTGGCACAAGAGAAACCTCTGGGCCTGTCAAGGAACTGTGAGCCTCAGGGTCAGCCAAGACAGGACCAAAACCAGGACTGGCCAAAAAAAAATCATCATGACTAAACTTCGCAACTACTGGACTTTTACACGAGAATGCTGGATCAGACTTAGATGTCGCTGATTCCAGCAAAGTCAGTAACAAATCAGATTCAGGGGCACTAACAAGACAGGACAAATCTTCTGATGTATGCACTGAACCAGATAGGGACTCCACAACTACCTCTGGACTGGACAGAGACTCATCTAATACACTGGATTGGAGCTCATGAGGCGCTGCAGAACAAGTCAGTATT
The DNA here is from genome assembly GCF_040937935.1 of Hyperolius riggenbachi. NCBI lineage: Eukaryota > Metazoa > Chordata > Amphibia > Anura > Hyperoliidae > Hyperolius > Hyperolius riggenbachi. Next base: position 243,709,910 of record NC_090657.1, on the reverse strand, counting down.
GCAGCAGCCCCCACTGGACTAGGCAAAACTGAGGAATTCCCTGGACAGGAAGGGGACTCTGGAACCTCTGCCACAGCGGCCAGAGAACCAGAATCTTTCAGGATACAGGGCTGGGTTTCAGGAACACTCATCAGACCGGACTGAAATTCTGAGATTTCTATTATTTTGACCAGAGAATCAGAATTATCCATGTTACAGGGCAAGACTTCTGAAACATTCAGAGGACAGGGCTGGAGTTCCTCGGCTGTTACAACACTGGAGAGGGACTCAACAACATTGGTTAAATCAGACTGTGTACAGGGCAAGGTATCTGACACACTTGCTGACGAGGACAATATTTCAATGGCTTCTGCTTTGCTGGGCAGAAATTCATCAAGTTTTATTAGAGCAGACTGTAATTCCAAAACAGCTGCCTCCTCTGCTAGAGGGTTTAAAGTATCCAAAGTACTGGGTGAAGCATAAGACTCTGCGACCACAGCTTCACTGGACAGGATCACTGAACAGTCCATATTGCAGGGCAAAACCATGGAAGCACCTGCTGGACAGCATAATGATTCTGTGACCTGAGTTTCATTTGAGAGATCTACTGCACAATTCATGGTACAGGGCAAATTTATTGGAAAATTTTCTGAACAAGGTAATAATTCTGCGATTTCAGGTTCACATAGCAGATGCTCTGAGCTATTCACGAAACTAGAGCGAGGTGTAGAAACAGGAAGATCAAGACACAATGTTTGCGCATCTGAATCACCATTCATTTGTAAAATTGGAAAATTCAGATGCTGGGGTTCTGAGTTTACTAGACAGGATTGCTGGGACTCGGAAACTGATGTAGTGCATCTATTGGCATCTGCTGGATCAGACAGGAGTTGAACTTTATTAACACAGGTAATTTCTGCAGAAGTGTTTGCAGAGACAGGCAAGATTTTTCTGGTGTCTGTTTCACTAAACAAAGAGTCATGAGTACTGGCTAGGCTAGACTCGGAAGTCAGCAGGACCTCTGGATTCTCTGCTGAGAAATTTGCGCAGGGCAAGGTTAAGAATGTATCAGTGGCTTCTGTTTTACTGGGAAGTAACACTGAGTTATCCATGGTACAGGGTGGAATTGCAGGAACTTCAATTTCACACAAAAAGAGCTCCGAATCACCTGCTGAATCAGCCAAAGGTGCTGAAGCAGGCGGGTCAGAACGCCAAATTTGCGAATTCGGAGTCACATAAAAATCATCCAAAATCAGTTCCCACACATCAATCAAGGGAGCCACACAGTCATACCTACACACACCAGCCTCTATTAGGTTATAGGCTGACTTAATGCATGCGTTCAATACCATTTCACTTTTTGCACTGTAAAATTGACAAAATGAACTTGAATCATTCTTCCATTCACAGACCAGGGCTTCCATCTCTCCCCTCTCGAATGGAGGATCCCATGCATACTTAACAGCGAAACATTTAGGCTGATCACAGTCTGCAGATATGATTGTGGCAGGGACATATATTGGGTTAATTAGCAGGTGATTGGCAGATTCCTTATTCCTAAGAATCTCCAATACCTGTAGCAAGTGTTGAACTGTAGTGTATGCAAACTTCCCTTGGTTCACAAATAAGTTGATTTGTTCAATACTCTGTAATATCTCATCATAATCATACTCAGATAATTCTTTTAAACAAAAATCTTTATTTTCCCTAGCCAGGGAGGAAAGTTCATTAGTAGTTTCATAAGTCCATTTAACTCCCCTGAAAGACAATTGCATTTCATTATCTGTTAATGGCAGAATCTCATTATAGGTCTCAGTCGCTAAGGATAACGATTCTGCAGATTGGACACGTTTCTTAGAACGTTTGCGTTTTGCCTTTGACCTTGCGGTTTTTGGTGATTTATTCAAAGCTGCAGGAAAATTATCAGTAACACTTTCTGCTTGCTGCTCATTCTTGCAAGCAATTGAAGGAGCAGCTGATTGGCCTGCTGCCAGGAGTTCATTAAGAGGAAAAGGCAATGGATCTATGCGCAACCAGTTATGGATCACAAACGCTAGAAATTCCAGCGGTCTATCTTTCAAATCGGAATGATTGAGAACATCAAATGCCCACTGGAATAATTCCCCTTTAAACAAAATATAACTTAGTTGGAGTGCCCAGGTTGAAACAGGAGTCGCTTGGAGATCAGGATTGGTCAGGAACCTGGCACATTCAGAGAAAAACTCATTTTCTGTTTCAGAGCTAAGTTCTTCAAATTTCTTAAAGGAACAGGAACCATAATTAACAGTGTCATACTTTCTGGGAATCCCCCCCACAATGGGAATTGGTAATGGGGTTTTCATAATGTAACGCTTGGTGGTGTATTCTCCACAGTCAGCATGCAACGCATGAGCTGGCGTGGAGGAGGTACACACACTAGCACAAGGAAACAGGCTATCCCTAGTATAGTGGAGGGGAGGACTGACTCCAATAGGAGATTGTGGCGCACAGAGCCGGTGCAGATCTGACAGCCACAAACAATGCTTTCGTTATAACGTCTCAGCGCAAAGTAGCGCTGAGCGCATAAACCAGAACTGAGGAGATCAGGACAGGTAGACAGAATGAACGCTTGCTAGCTAGCGGCTACTTAGCGACAGCAAGCGTCCAAAACCAGACAGACTGGAATGAGGCAGCCAATGCGATGCGGCGATGGCATGCCTCACAAAGACAGGACAGGATAGTCAGAAAATAGCAGGATTAAGATAGATGAACGTAACACAGATAAATATACAATAAGTATGTTTTCCTAGCGTATTACAATTACAGCTATCAATGAAACTATTTGTAACGTCTGACTAACATATGTATATATCGGCAATGAACCGATATATGACATAAGCAGGAACGCTGACTAGGAATGGAGTAACACAGGGAACAGGACTCAGAAGGATTCGCTATCTCTTCGCAGAGATGAACGCAATCCACAAACAGAACCAGGAGCAGGGTAACTACCTCAGCACGGGTGGTCACGGTACGCGCAACCTACCAAAACGTGCTGGAAAGCTGACTAACTGCACACAGGATATAAACAGTTTGTGTACGTATACATCAGCGACACTGATGTATCACGTAACACAAATACAAGGAAAATAATAAACGTGCTGGTATGCATATATATTGGCAATGAACCAATATATGATGCAAAGACCAGCAAAGTATCTTTATAACAAGAAACACGATCGGGGGCTAAAGCGACAGCAAGACAGGCTTAGGCTGAAGCTATGAAAACCCAAGGAAACCCTGCAGGAAGCAGATCTTTATACTGAGGTCATCCAATGGGAGCAGACATGCAGATTCCCACACAGGTGAATGATAATCAGTCACAAGCTGACAGCAGGGAAAGACAGACAAAGCTATGCAGCTTGCATGGAAATAGATCAGAACTGCCTGAGCTGCAGCACTACTACTTCCAGCAATAGCTGCTGCAGCAGCGATCATTACAGGTAGTGATGGTGACGTACATAAATCGCAGCAATGGCCGTTAGCGAAGTCTGAATCTCACAAAATGTTTCATGCAGGTAGAAGACATATTGTTAGACTTGGATTCCAAAGATGGGGTCCCTACATCTCTGCAAACCAGAGTTACAGGGGTCCAAAATTGGTAAAATCCCCCATAGGATTTCATTGCCTCCCTATTTCACTTTCCAAAATCTCACATCTTTTCAAAGGGCAATGGCTCAGCAGTACCAAATTTTCTAGCATTGTAGGGACCCTTAGGGGGAACATGACTGGTGAGTTTCGGGCCCCTAGGCCGAAGAGGTCATAGCCTAGGGTCACAAAAACCTGTTTATTTGGGCTATTTCAATGGTAGTGATGGTGACGTACATAAATCGCAGCAATGGCCGTTAGCAAAGTCTGAATCTCACGAAATGTCTCATGCAGGTGGAAGACATATTGTTAGACTTGGATTCCAAATATGGGGTCCCTACATCTCTGCAAACCAGAGTTACAGGGGTCCAAAATTGGTAAAATCCCCCATAGGATTTCATTGCCTCCCTATTTCACTTTCCAAAATCTCACATCTTTTCAAAGGGCAATGGCTCAGCAGTACCAAATTTTCTAGCATTGTAGGGACCCTTAGGGGGAACATGACTGGTGAGTTTCGGGCCCCTAGGCCGAAGAGGTCATAGCCTAGGGTCACAAAAACCTGTTTATTTGGGCTATTTCAATGGTAGTGATGGTGGCGTACATAAATCGCAGCAATGGCCGTTAGCAACGTCTGAATCTCACGAAATGTCTCATGCAGGTAGAAGACATATTGTTAGACTTGGATTCCAAAGATGGGGTCCCTACATCTCTGCAAACCAGAGTTACAGGGGTCCAAAATTGGTAAAATCCCCCATAGGATTTCATTGCCTCCCTATTTCACTTTCCAAAATCTCACATCTTTTCAAAGGGCAATGGCTCAGCAGTACCAAATTTTCTAGCATTGTAGGGACCCTTAGGGGGATCATGACTGGTGAGTTTTGCCACTGCTGAGCCATTGCCCTTTGAAATGGTGTGAGATTTTGGAACGGTAAATAGGAGGCCCGTCCTCCTACTTTTGTGTCCTACCTGATCATGCACCTCCATTACTGTGCACCCATGCTATGCATCTGAGTGAACCTAACTTGCCTAATCTCCATGCTCCATCCAGTGACTGACTAAGCAATACCTGGTACTCATACTGTGCTGTGTGATCTGGTTTTCTTGTATTCCTGTATTGTCATATTGCTGTATGTCACCCCTAAATATTGTCTGTAACCTAAATTAATGTTCAGCGCTGCGTAATATGTTGGCGCTTTATAAATACAATAAATAAATAAATAAATAATAAGTAGTGATAAAGTTATTAGCGAATAAATGGGAGGTGAAAATTGCTCTGATGCACAAGGTGAAAAATACTCGCGGGCTGAAATGGTTAAGAGATGCTTTGGTGAAAAAAGTTGTAAAATGTAAAATCCCTCCTACTTTGCATGGTGGGGGGATGTTCCTCCGAGTGAGTGTCTGAAAGGAGGTTGTGGATGTAACAAGTTGGGTAGTGTGTGTGTGTGTGTGCGTGCATATGTGCATAGGTGTGTGTGTGTGTGTGTGCGTGCATATGTGTGTGTGCGTGTGTGTATGCACGTATGTATGTGTGTGCGTGCGTATGTGTGTTTGTGTGCGCGTGCGTGTGTGTATATGTGTGTGTGTGTGTGTGTGTGTGTGTGTGTGTGTGTGTGTGTGTGTGTGTGTGTGTGTGTGTGTGTGTGCGCTTATGTGCGTATCTATATGTGTGTGTGTGTGCGCGTGTGCATGTGTGCATGTGTATATGTGTGTGCGTGTTTGTGTGCTGCATCAGATCATGACTGGCAACTGTGTGTGTAAAGTGCCTGCTATTTGTAGTCACAGTTTGCATAGCAGGTGTCCTTTTAAATAAGAAGCATCCTGGCATTAAGGTTAGGTTTAGGGGGAGTTAAACTAAGTTTCTCGGGACGACTGATTAAGGTTGGTTCCCCAGGATCGTTAAGGTTAGTTACCTACGGAGGAAGTTAAAGTTAGTTGCTCATGGGGGTGGGGTTAAGGTTAGTTGCCCGAGAGGGAGCATTAAGGTTAGCTCCCCAGGGCAGCGTTTAGCGGTGGCGCACTTAAGTAACTTGGGCCCCAGCGACGGCGTACCTAAGGAGCTTGGGGCCCCAGTGTGAGTTTTATATGGGGCCTTAATTACTGCATTGATATGGAATCCCAAAACCTACCAAGGACAGCTGCAGTGTCAGAGAGGTGTAAGCAGGGGAGGGGACAGCTGCAGTGTCAGAGAGGTGTAAGCAGGGGAGGGGATAGCTGCAGTGTCAGAGAAGTGTAAGCAGGGGAGGGGACAGCTGCAGTGTCAGAGAGGTGTAAGCAGGGGAGGGGACATCTGCAGTGTCAGAGAAGTGTAAGCAGGGGAGGGGACAGCTGCAGTGTCAGAGAGGTGTAAGCAGGGGAGGGGACAGCTGCAGTGTCAGAGAGGTGCAAGCAGGGGAGGGGACAGCTGCAGTGTCAGAGAAGTGTAACCGGAGTAAGTAAACAGTTGAAGGATTACCTCTATGCAATGCCCATATAGAGATGTTCATTCCAAGCGCAGCAACAATGAAAAGCCAATAAGATGGATGAAGAAAAGCCCCTAGTTGGCCCCTCTGTTCCAGGGGTCCTAGTGTGGTCTCAACCTCTGCATTCCCTATTGCTAGGCTACTGGTATTAAGGTTAGTTACCCATGGGGGGATTAAGGTTAGTTGCCCAGGAGAGGGGCATCAAGATTAGTTGCCCAAGAGGGGTGGGTTAAGGTTAGGTGCCTTAGGCTCTACTAGGGGAGGGTTTTTCTGTGAGAGTAGGGAAAGCTTAGGTCATAGTAAAATAATGGTAAATATTAGCGATATTTTACTATGTGAATGAAGTAGTGGAATATTGGTGCATTTGTCGGTATATTACTATCTCTGTCCCGTTTAGAAATGTACATGGGTGCAGGGGGAGGGGAGGTGCTGTTCAAAAAATTAAAGTTACAAAATAAGTAATGTAGCACAATTTTATATCAAAGCATTTTCTACTTTAACAAATTAAAGTTTTACCTCAAATATTACTTCCCCGCCTTTATATTTCAATAAATGGCATATGAATTGGCTAAAGTCACTAACTTCACTAGGACCAAGCTAGAATCTGGCCACAGCAAGCTGCCTGGCGCTCTTGTTTTGCACATAGCCTGTATTAACAATACATGCTTCTTCCATTCATTTTATTTTTGTATTTTTTTTCACTGTTACCTACCTTTTACATACAATGTAAAATAAACTGCATCAATGAAAGCATCAGATTTAGTGCTATCACAGCCCATATGCATCGTATACGCCTTTGCATCCCCGATTAAGGCATTACTTATGTTCAGATTCCACGAGCGTCTGTCTTCTGACACCTCCACACAAAACCTCCCATCTTCTGAGCAGTAAGTCCTCTGGATGGTCAGGTTTGTACTTTTCAGCAGGTTGTCTGAAGCAGGGGGCCCGAAATCCACATTTATTATTGAGCAATTATTGGTTTTGAAAGGAACAGTTTTGTCTTCACCACATCCAATATCAACCCGGTGAGGGTCTGAAAATCAAAGACACATTAATACATAAAAATGCAATAAAAAAATTGCATAGTTATAGCTCTTAAAGTGAACGGGAGATGAAGCACCCTCATGTATTTTACCATATAGATCAGTGGGAACATTAGAGAAAACACCTACCCTGCTCTCTGTTTCATCCTCCATTGCTCAGCCTGCTTGTTATCAGCCCTGATAAAATCCCCAGCATTCAGTCTGGCTTTGCTCAGGAAACATTATAGCTGAGTCTGTCTTCTCTGATGTATTTTCAAGCCCAAGCCTGCCCCCTTCTGGCTCTGATTTCCTGTTCTGTATACTACAGAGAGCTGTGATGAGATGGGAGGAGCTGCTGCTGAGGAAGGAGCTTTTTTATCTATATTTGTTAGTCATAAGAGGTTTTTAGAAATGGTGATTTCATTTTGCACACAGCCCACTAAATATTATGCTTTTCTGATGAACTGTGTTTTGCATGGAATTTTAGTAAAATAAAACACAAAAAACAGCACACCAAAGCGGCAAAAATCCCAGGTATAGCATTTATTTTGTAAAATCTATTGGGGGATATGTTTATTTTGTGCCACAGCGTTCATCTCTGGTTTCCGTTAAAGCGGACCCAAACCAAACATTTTTTTAATTCAAAATGTTTAGTTGCACCACTCTGACACATACAAAGATAAATAAACACTCCTCCAAGCCTATGAGCATTTCAGTGCATGCTTTTCACCCTTCTCTTTTCATAACTAGGGTTACACAGGTGGCAGCCATTAGCAATTCCTCCATTGCTGGACACCTCCTACTCCACCAGTCTGCCGGATTCTGTCCCAGCAATATGAAAGGAAGGGAGGGGTTCCTCCAATAAATATAACATATGTTATATTTGTCATCATGCAGCTGAAAAAAGGCTGCTATTTATTATTATAATTTAGAAAATAGATTTTATTTCTGAAATCTTGTATTTTTCATGTGGGTCCACTTTAACATAATAAATGCATTCAAAATCTGTTATGAGTATTCATCAGAGGGTCATCCACACTAAAGATCATAAAGATCTGCAATTTGCCTTGTATTTCCCTAATTCAGGCCTACATCAAATATGCTACAAATATTAGCCAGAATTGGCCTGATAATTGAGGACACTGCTCAAAACTCAACAACATGAAACATTTGAAGGCAGTGCTGGATCCCAGGTTCAGCAGTGCAAAAAAAGGTGAAATAGAGTTGCACCATGCATTAAAAAATCAGTATACTTTATTGCTGGATATATCTGTCATTCTCTGCTTCGCTGGTGACATCCCTGTGAATATGGTGCACAAACTTCCTCTCTTCACCAGCAGATGTCCTCATGAACTTTGCCTAGAATCAGCCTCTGCCTGACAGCAAAGGGCTCACTCCTCCAGAGCTGGTATTCCTCTGCAGACTGTTGTTGGGAGGAGATTTGGATGGTCACCTGATATCTCAGAAATAGGATATAAACCAAGCCTGAGCACTAATCCAGTGCTAGTTCATCATAGCAGTGTTCTGGCCCTCCTAGCCTGAGTTATCATCCCTTGTACTCTGTTCCTTTCTGCCCTTGTATTCCTGCTGCCTTCCTGTGTATGACCTAATATACCCTGGCTTGCCCTGCATTACTCCATATATTGGATATACTCCGAAACGCATGTGTATGCCTATCTGAATCCATCTGCCAGCAGCGTTATCTTATGTTAATGCCTGGATATCATTGCATTTAAGCCATTGCTTCATTTATTCCTTGCCTTGGTATTTCAGTTATTTCCTGAACAGTGATATTTCCATATGATTGCAGATTTCATGCATTGCTCATAAAGTGCTATGCAGGATGTGCAATGCATGATTTGTATACAACCCCTACAATATGCAAGTTGAAAGCTTGCACAGACAGTCATAGTAACATCTCACACATCTCAGACCTCATGGAAGGAAGAAGTATCGAAGTGATGGATGGTGATGTGGAGCGCAGTGGCCAGAGGCAGAGACCAGGGTTACTTATGTCAGAATTCTTGTGGTTTGTTCATGCAGGAAAAGCTGCCATATGTATATGTTTTAAAGAGTACCTACATTATAAATTACAGTTTGCAGGGATGCTCATCCAGATTCCAGATACCTGAACTATCCAGATATCCGAACTTTTTTCTGGTATCTGAACCCGGATACGGATTCCAGATACCTGGATAAATCCGGAATGTACTATCCGAGCTAACTCAGATATGTATTAGGTATCTGGAAATCAGTCCAGATACCTAGTTTGGGTACCCGGATCTGGATAGTTTAACTACGAAGATGACGTCCATGACATCATTGAGCCAATCAGAGGGCTCCCAGCCGAAGCCCTAGCAGCCAATCACAGGGGATCCGGAACAACCCATATATCAAAAAGAGGTAATCCAGATATCTGAATTTATCCAGATTTTTGTAACGATTGTGGAATCGTCTCCGTGGTCAGCGCACCAGACGTGCGCTGACGCGGCGGATTTCCTCCACAAGCGTATTATTGCGGACACCCAGGCTAGGTGCCATGCACCCGCAGAGGGCAATTCCCACCGGCAGATGGCGCTGTGAAGTGCAGGCGAACACAGCCGCTGCACAGCCACAGATGCCAGATGGGAATTGTACAGATCCGGGACAAGGTACAATCAGGCAGGGCTGGATAGCCCACAGGGAACAGAGCAAAGGGACAGAACCAATGTGTGCCCACCAAATTAGTCGCCACCCAGCGACGGCGAACACACAACGGCGGAAACGAAGTAGGAAACGCAATCGCAAGAATGGCGATTGCCAATAGCGACACAAGACTGAGCAGGACAGAGCACCAGGGTAGCAAAGGCACAGCAAATCATACAAAGAGAAAGATAAAGAAAATAACAAATGCTAGCTGAACGCGAACACCGCACTCATTCGCAACAGTGCACGCGTTCGTGCGCGGTCTCCGCATGTTACGCACAACAGAGACAAGCACGCCTAACTAACCAAAGACAGACAAACACGAAACAGAGAACGCGAGCGCTTGCTTAACGGTTACCTCACCGAGCCTCCAGCAAGCGCAGCAGACAAGACAGACAGACGAAAACAGGGACAAGCGACAGAAGGATCCCCAGCGCTAGCGAAAAGTGGCTAGCGCGATCCCAGAAGACAGAACAGAAGGATCCCCAGCGCTAGCGAAAAGTAGCTAGCGCGATCCCAGGAGACAGAGTAGCAGAACAGAAGGATCCCCAGCGCTAGCGAAAAGTGGCTAGCGCGATCCCAGAAGACAGAACAGAAGGATCCCCAGCACTAGCGCTAGGGCGAGTGCGATCCAAACACACGGCAGACAGAACAGATGAGGTAGGCAGAAACAACCGCTGTTCCAACCTACACTCCAGACTCAATCAGAAGGATCCACAGCCGCTAACGCTAGGGCTTGTACGATCCAAACACAAGACAGACGGAACAGGCAAAACAGATAATACAACCTGACTGGACTAGAAGGGGAGCCTAAAGCAACCCCCAGGAATTAACTATACTAGATAGCAATGGCTGACACTCCAGCAGTGTCCATCAGGAACAGACCATGGAAGGGAAATGTCCAGCAAAGCATTCTGGGAGCAGAATGCTTTTATAGTGCCAGTCATCAAAAGAAGGCAGGTAAGGGATTTGCATGACTAATGTATGCAAATCCCTCAGCAACACAAGCTGCACAACTGACGTAAGGTCTCCTTTCCAGAGTCCTGCAGCAAGCAAACCTAAACAATGGTCAAAAGGCTGCCTGCCTGCGCAGGCAGCTGAGTGGATTCTCACAGTACCCCCCCTCCTAGGGTCGAATTCCAGACGACCCTCAAAACTGATATCTCCAAACCACTTTAACAGAAGACTCATGAAGGTCGGGCCAGCCCGACAAGGTCCAATTCCAGAGACAGTCCACCCGAAACCGACCTCATCGGAAACAGAAGCCACCGAAACATGCCCGTCAGCACTACCAGTCTCAGCGTAACACCCATCAGGACTGTGAATGCCAGAGAAGAAGCCATCGACACCCTCCAGACAATACCCACCACCTTCCAAGGAGCGTCCGAAAATACCAAATCTGCCACAAAACCTGTTCGAAGTGTCTCTTTCAAAACAAAAGCCGCTGTTGATCGTATTCAGGGTACCAAGCAAAACTTCTCTCGGAATCTCCCAGAACGCCTTGAAGCTCCGCAGAGATTCCAAGAAGCCAGAACGCTCACCAGGCTCACATGGAGAACTACCAAGCACCCCCATGGAACCTATGACAGTTCCAGATTCAGAATTAGCAGGACACCCATCAAGATCAGGACTTTCAGGGACCACTTCTGGGCATGCAAGCAGGCAGGCTAAATCAGAACATGTCTCCACCGAGGAAGCATCTGAGTACGCTGGTAACCGAGGCACACTTGGGCTTTCTGGGTCACAGAGCACACTGGGGTACACCAGCACAGGAGAAACCTCAGGACATGTAGGGGAACTGCCAACCTCAGAGTCCGGCACGACAAGACCAAAACCAGGACCGGGCAGAAAATCGTCACGAGCAGAGGTCACAGGTACTGGTCTTTCAAAAGAAGTCTCAGTCTCAGGCTTAAAAATCTCAATGACTGTAATAATATCTGACAGAAATTCATCATTGACTACACAGGCGTGAAGCTCCATCAGAGCTGAAAAGGTAGCCAGCAAGGCAGCAATGCCTACTGAAGTGGGCAACACCTTAGAAGGACTTGGGGGGCAGGAGACGTCTCCTACAAGTTCTGCACCCTTTTGGGAGGAACTCGGAGATCTCCAGGAGGTCAGACAGGACCTCAGGAACATCCTTTTTCAAGTTTCCTAAGAAGGATTCTGAACTATCCATGTTACAGGGCAAGGCTTGAACTTTATTTTGTGAACCGGGTAGATGTCCCAGGGAAGGTTCCACCATAAACTGAGACTGAATTTCATCCTCAGGACAGGGATACACAGAAATATCTAGTGAAACTAACTCTGGCTTTCTGAGTTTCGTTTCACTGCAGGGAAATTCCTCCATAGCAGTCAAACCAGACTGCAATTCCAAAATAGCAGAGAAACAGGTAACAATGGTTGCAATACCTAGACGAGCCTCTAGGGACACTGCAGAAGATTTTAAACAAGGTAATATTGGCTCATCCAGATTACTGGGTGGAGAGTCAGTACTTACTTCAGAATCAGACTCGCAAATGTCAATGCGAGTGGACATAATGTCTTTATTCATGATACAGGGCAGGCTCAGAGACATCTTCTCTGGACAGAGCAAAGGTGCTTCAGTATCAGGTTCACAAAACCAAAGTGCTGTCTCATTCTTAGACTCGGCTAACGATGTCGAATCCGAGGAGACAGAACGCAAAATTTGCGAATCCACAATCGCTTTAGGTTGCGAAACCGAACACTCCAAAGACAGGGATTCTGAGGTCTCCAGGCTGGATTGCTGGATCTCAGAAACGCCAGCTGACAATGTACCTTTACAAACGTCACCTGAATGACGTACACGTAATTCATTCAGAATCATTTTCCACATACAAATCAGCGGACTCACAAAGTCAAATTCACACCCTTTTTTTTCTCTTAAGGCGGAAGCATAACTTATACATGCTCTCAAGACAGATTCACTTCTGGCAATGTAGTACTCACAAAACGACTCTGAATCGTTCTCCAATTCATACGCCAACACTTCGAGCTGTTTTTTCTGGAACGGGGGCTCCCATTCACACCTGACTAGGTCTGAGCATTCATACTGAACCATGTTAGGGGAAGTTGTGACAACAACATGAGGAATGATATTAATTTTACTCTTGAAACTGCATAGTTTGGGAATTTTCCCCATAGCAAGATCATAGATGGAGGATCTTAAAGTAGTACTGAGAGAAGAAGATCTGTTTTTACATGACAAGGGATTACACAAATCATTGACAAACCTGACACACTCACGCCGATCACAATCGACAGGAACATCTGAGAAACCGGCAGCAGATCGCACAGATTTAACCTCTAAACAAACGGGAGAAACTCCATCAGAATTCACGCAGGTGTCCACAGTCGAGGCACACCCATTCATTTCAGGTCGCACAGTGTCCAAACTCACTTGCTTTACCCCAGAAAGACAGGAATAATCATGTGACAATGGTGTCTCTTTATTGGAAATAATTGGTTGGTGTGTGTGCAATTCGTCCAAAATAGTCTGCCACACATAAATCACCAGATCCACATCACACTTATCACATTCATCAGAATCGATCAAAAGGTACATAGAGTCGAGACAATCATTCAGGTCATCCGCGCTCTTTGCGATATAAAAATCGCAAAAGGCTTTCCAATCGAAATCAAACTCTTCCAACAAGGCCCCAATCTCCCATGAGGCAAATGGCGGTTCAAACAACCCAGTATCTAGGTAATCTCCATATGGGTTGTGGTCAGGAACGAGGACAGACTTTTTAACTGCTTTAATGTAGTGTGTGATCCTACCTATAATAGGATCCACATATACCTTTGCCTCAGGCAATGACATCTGAACAAAATCGAAGGTTCCCTCTGCCCTGGGAATTTTGGTTTGGCTGGACATTCTGTAACGATTGTGGAATCGTCTCCGTGGTCAGCGCACCAGACGTGCGCTGACGCGGCGGATTTCCTCCACAAGCGTATTATTGCGGACACCCAGGCTAGGTGCCATGCACCCGCAGAGGGCAATTCCCACCGGCAGATGGCGCTGTGGAGTGCAGGCGAACACAGCCGCTGCACAGCCACAGATGCCAAATGGGAATTGTACAGATCCGGGACAAGGTACAATCAGGCAGGGCTGGATAGCCCACAGGGAACAGAGCAAAAGGACAGAACCAATGTGTGCCCACCAAATTAGTCGCCACCCAGCGACGGCGAACACACAACGGCGGAAACGAAGTAGGAAACGCAATCGCAAGAATGGCGATTGCCAATAGCGACACAAGACTGAGCAGGACAGAGCACAAGGGTAGCAAAGGCACAGCAAATCATACAAAGAGAAAGATAAAGAAAATAACAAACGCTAGCTGAACGCGAACACCGCACTCATTCGCAACAGTGCACGCGTTCGTGCGCGGTCTCCACATGTTACGCACAACAGAGACAAGCACGCCTAACTAACCAAAGACAGACAAACACGAAACAGAGAACGCGAGCGCTTGCTTAACGGTTACCTCACCGAGCCTCCAGCAAGCGCAGCAGACAAGACAGACAGACGAAAACAGGGACAAGCGACAGAAGGATCCCCAGCGCTAGCGAAAAGTGGCTAGCGCGATCCCAGAAGACAGAACAGAAGGATCCCCAGCGCTAGCGAAAAGTAGCTAGCGCGATCCCAGGAGAAAGAGTAGCAGAACAGAAGGATCCCCAGCGCTAGCGAAAAGTGGCTAGCGCGATCCCAGAAGACAGAACAGAAGGATCCCCAGCACTAGCGCTAGGGCGAGTGCAATCCAAACACACGGCAGACAGAACAGATGAGGTAGGCAGAAACAACCGCTGTTCCAACCTACACTCCAGACTCAATCAGAAGGATCCACAGCCGCTAACGCTAGGGCTTGTACGATCCAAACACAAGACAGATGGAACAGGCAAAACAGATAATGCAATCCTAACTGCACTAGGGAACTGCCTAGTGCATCCCCACGAATTACACTAAGATAACTTCAACAAGCGAGAATGGCTGACACTCCAGCAGTGTCCATCAGGAACAGACCATGGAAGGGAAATGTCCAGCAAAGCATTCTGGGAGCAGAATGCTTTTATAGTGCCAGTCATCAAAAGAAGGCAGGTAAGGGATTTGCATGACTAATGTATGCAAATCCCTCAGCAACACAAGCTGCACAACTGACAGAAGGTCTCCTTTCCAGAGTCCTGCAGCAAGCAAACCTAAACAATGGTCAAAAGGCTGCCTGCCTGCGCAGGCAGCTGAGTGGATTCTCACAATTTTTTACTATCTGGATCCGGAACAACCCATATATCAAAAAGAGGTATCCGAGCACCACTGACAGTTTGCTTCAAACTTAATAGGCTGCCAAAATATATAAAATCACACATAATAAAGTGTGATTTTCTCAACCCCCTGGGTCCATATTCCACATTTGGTCTTGAAATTACCACCACCAGTGTAAAAATTGGTGCAAGGTGATTTTTTTTCTTTCTAAACCATAGGTGCAAAGGATGCTGGGGGATTGAGGTCATAACTCCATCCCCCCATGTCCATGTGATCTAATCCAGGCAGGCAGACAAACATCTGAAATAAGAATTATAGCAAACAGACATGATAAGACAGGTTTCAGCTTTTCTGCTGTCTCTCCTCTCTCCTACACACTGTGAAAAGAGATGTAAGGTAGAGAGCAGGGGAGGGAACCAGGCTGGAGGGGAGGGGAAGGGGAGGGAACCAGGCTGGAGGGGTGGACCCAATGCTGGGGGTGTACTTTGTCAAGGCTTCAGCATGAGAAGAAAGAAGTAAGTACTAAACAAATATACATGTGAGTCTGTTCTATTCACTACAATGTACCAGATGTAAACTTTATATGTTCATCTAACAGTGCATAGACTACATATATGTATTGACATTCAAACCTTTTTTTTTGACCGGAGGTACTCTTTAACCTTTTGAGGACCGCTGGCGTAAATTCTATGCCGCCTTCTGGCCACCTAACTGTGATGCTGCGTAGGATTTAGCCGCCCGCCGTTTCCGCTCCCGACACGATCGTGCGCACCCGAGAGGGGAGATTAAGCTGTAATATGACAGCTGACATCTCCCCTCATTGATCAGGAGCCATTGCGTATGGCTTCTGCTCACATGATCACTATGATCAGTGGCGGATCATAGTGATCCCTGTTACTGATGCAGCAGTGGGGGGGGAAGAGAGGACCCACTCACCTTCCTGCCGTTCCCCCAACTATCGTTGCTCCCCTCCACTCTGGCCGGCATCCCCACTCACTCTGATGTCAGTGCCAGGTCCCAGCTTGATGACGTCATCAAGCCGCTACCCGGAACTGAGTGGCAGTACGAGTGGGGATGCCGGCCGGAGTGGAGGGGTCCACTGCGGCTCATTTATGGAGCCTGGGAGGTGAGTAAATGCTGCTGGCTACAGGGGGGGTCATCTGGCTACAGGGGGGACACCAAGCCTTGCCATCTGCACAGGGGATCCGGCTGCCTGACCCCCCCAAACACGACCCCCCACATGCAAATTCGCCTGGTCCTTTTGGGGGGTTAAGCAGCCGGTCCCAAATAGGTTAAGTTTAAGTGCTATGAAAAATGTCAATATAAACTGTGATGTTAGGATCCAACTTTAAATATTACTCTATGACTTTTTCACTAGAGATGGCTCGAACCTCCGATTTTAGGTTCGCGAACCTCGAACGTGAACTTCCGCAAAAGTTCGGGTTCGCGCGAACTTTGCGAACTGCAATAGACTTTAATGGGGAGGCAAACGTTGAAAACTAGAATGCAGGAGAACAGAGGTGCCAAACGGATAAAAGGAAGCTAAATGAGCTTAAAAACCAAATTCTTGTTAAATAGAGGAGGTAGTGGTGGACTTACCTCCTCCAAGTAGACACACAACGACTGTAGTAAACACAGTCAATATATTTTATTAACCTGTGACAGAGGTGCCTGGCTCTTCTACTGACCACATATGCTATTGCTCCGTTGTTATTGCCTGATGAAGCGGGATCAAACCTGCGAAACGCGTTGCATATTTGGAGTTAATAAAATATATTGACTGTCTTTACTACAGTCGTTGTGTGTCTACTTGGAGGAGGTAAGTCCACCACTACCTCCTCTATTTACCAAGAATTTGGTGTTTAAGCTCATTTAGCTTCCTTTTATCCTTTTGGCACCTCTGTTCTCCTGCATAATATTAAGTCCCCCCTGGGTGGAGGGCTGAACCCCCTTTTTCTCATCTACAGAGAGCGACTTCTTATTCCTGAGTGGGGTCAGGAAAATCTCCCCACCTGCCTTTACAGTGGTTGCCTAATGGTAACCCTGGTTTGTGAGTATTAATATTTACTCTATCTAGTAACCATTTACCAGTACATATTACACTATTGGGGCTCTTGGTGTTCCTTGTTTTTGAAAACTAGAAGCATTTATGCTGGCCACAAAAGTGATGAAAGACATGTTTCAAGGGGTCTAACACCTGGAGGGGGCATGGCGGAGTGGGATACATGCCAAAAGTCCCGGGGAAAAATCTGGATGTGACGCAAAGCAGCGTTTTAAGGGCAGAAATCACATTGAATGCTAAATTGCAGGCCTAAAGTGCTTTAAAACAACTTGCATGTGTATACATCAATCAGGGAGTGTAATTAGAGTACTACTTCACACTGACACACCAAACTCACTGTGTAACGCACCGCAAACAGCTGTCTGTGTAGTGATGGCCATGCTGGACTGGTGCGCACCGTGGCCAGAGTGTAGGCCGTGGCGTTTTTTCAGCCCATATGGTCGCCGGGCTGTGGTAGCTCAATGATAGAACAACAGTGACTGTCCAGCTGATCAAATTTGGTCTGTCCATAATGAAGCAACAACCTTATTATCTTGAGTGTGCCCCCCCCCCCCCTTCCCGAGACACTCATATAGCCGTCGGTCATTGCTTCACTGTGATACGCAAGTTCCTTTACGGCGGCAAGGTAATGATCACAAAGGGGAATGGAAACATGTACATGCCTTTTGTTTTGTTGTTGCAGCCGCAGTGCAGCCAGAAAAATTAGGCAGGCATGTACACGCACCAGAAAAGTTATTATAGTGGCCTTAAAAATTAGGAATCCACCTGGAGTCCTGGACCCTGTTGTTGGTGGCAGAGAAGGCAGTCAAGCAGCCTGCAGGCAGAGATGCTGTGTGGGGAGTGACTTAGTCTTGGGGCAGGGAGTCACACGGCGTGCAGGCAGAGATGCTGTGTGTGGGGACTGACTTAGTCTTCGTTCAGGCCTGACCGGGCTTTGCAGACCAGGTGGTCAGATGGACCCTTAACCCAAAGCTGTGTGCCAGAGATGACACCACTTGCCTTTCAACATCACGGTACAGTTTGGGTATCGCCTTTTTTGAGAAATAATTGCATACCTTCCACTGCGGTGTGTGGCTTTCCTTTTGTGTGCTGCTTTTCCTCAGGTGTTTATTCCATTGCAGTTTGTGCTTTCTACTAATCATGTGCCTTTGTAAGGTAGTTGTCCCTACGCGGGTCTCGGCCTTTCCACAGCTCAATTTTTGGTGGCAGAGAGTACAGATGGCATTGCTCTCATCTGAGACAGACACACAAAACAATGTCCATACCGCTGAGCCCTGGGGTGATGGCACTTTGGTAGTGGCGGCCGACTGAGTAGTAAGTGGGGTGCCAGAATCAGAGCAGGAGGAGGAAGATATGTCACGGTTCCATGCGGAAGCTGAGAAAGATGAGGTGTTCTGTGTTAAATAGTCAACTACGTCCTGACAATCTTGGAGGTTGATGGCACGTGCCTTCTTCTGAACACTGTACTTTGGTCGAAGACTGCACAAAATCACAACAGCACAACATTGAACAGACCTGCCAGGTGGCCTGCCTCTGCCTTCTGTTTTGTCCATATTGGGGGGATGAAGTGAAAGGTATGCACTGATTTGACTAATACAATGTGCAGTCAGTCACACAGGTGCAGTTAACAGGTATGCACGGAGTGGGATATCACACTGCAGTGCTACTGGGTAGTAGAAATGTGCACCTGTCACACACACGTACTGTGAACAGGTACAGTGACTGGTGGTATTAAATATCACACTGCATGCGCTCACGTAGGTAGGTGGGTACACTGAACACAACAGGTAGGTATATGCAGTGATGGGTATTACAAATGTGCACCTGTCTCACACACGTACCATGAATAGGGAGGATCGGAACCAGCAAATTCCGTTCCGCCGGAATTCACAGATTCCGTTAATGATAAATTCCGTCGCTATGAAAATTCCGCCGGACTTTATGAAGTTCCGTCGGAATTTTTTAAAAAATCCCTCTCTCTCTCTCTCTCTCTCTCTCTCTCTCTATCTCTCTCTCTCTCTCTCTCTCTCTCTCTCTCTCTCACACACAAAGTGTCAATTCATGCTACTTTTTCTATTGGATTGGTCATAATGATACATGCTAGTCCAGCTTTAGCATGTAGTGTGGTTGGTGGTCTAGGGGGTAAGACAGATACCTACTACACACTGAGACCTGGGTTCAAATCCCAGCCATGGTATGTAAGCTGTTTTGAAAAACTGCAATTCCCTACAGGATGATACAAGAGGATGGATGAATGGATGAAGGAGGAGGAGGAGGAGGAGGAGGAAGAGAGAGAGAGAGAGAGATTGATTGATGTGTTATCCCGGAAAAATTCAGCGGAAATAATAAAATTTCCGCGGAATTCCGTTTGGGAGGTTTAGCAATTCTGTTCCGACTAATTGACTTAATTCCGGTCGGAATCACGGAATTAACAATTCCGCGGAATCCAGCGAGCATCCCTAACCATGAACAGGTACAGTGACTGGTGGTATTAAATAGCACACTGCATGCGCTCACGTAGATAGGTGGGTCCACTGAACACAACAGGTAGGTATATGCAGTGATGGGTATTATAACACCTGTCACACACACACACGTGCCGTGAACAGGTGCAATGACTGGTGGTATTAACACTGCGTGCGTTCACGTAGGAAGGTAGGTAGGTAGGTGCACTAAACAGTGAACAGGTACAATGATTGGGATTACAAATTTGCAGCTGCCTGTCACACACACAGGTAGTCACTGAATTTGCTGGGCCTGGCAGTGGCACAGTAGGAATTAAGGGGACAAAGGCCAGCTGCGACTGACTGACAGGGCTGTATATAATGCAAGTGGGCCACACAAAAAAAAATAGATCACAAGAACAAGATTAGCTCTCAAAAGAGCTGTTGAGGGGTGCTTTTTTAGCAATAAGAATCAAGGAGCAAGCTGATAAGCCTACAAGAGCCTAAGCTTTCCCTATGAGAGTCTGCAGCAGCTCTCCCTTCTCTAATTACTGCAGGCACATGAGTCCAATGCTCCAGGAGGAAGTGTAGCCTGATTGGCTACAATGTGCCTGCTGACTGTGATGTAGAGGGTCAAAGTTGACCCTAATGATGCACTATGGGGGGGCCAATTGAACTTCTGGAAAAGTTTGTGGTTCTCCGCGAACACGAACCACCGAAGTTCACCGGGAACTGTTCGCTGCCAAACTGTTCGGGCCATCTATAGCAAGTTGGGGACTGGCAGACATTGGCTTCTTCCGCTCAAGGATTTCCTTCATGGAAACCTGGCTGCTGCTGTGGGCAGAGGAGCAGGAACTGCTCAAGTTGAGAGGTGGAGTGGAGGAGGGTGGCTGTGAAGGTGCAAGGGAGAATCAGCCGGGCTGTACTGCGCAGGCGCAGTAGTTCTGCGCATGCGCAGTACAGCCCGGCGGACGTCCGATGACGTCAGCGCGCCGGCGTGGGACGCAGAAGTGCCAGGAAATGGAGCGCAGAAGAGCCCGGCCTGGCAGCCAGCCTGGCCAGGTCGGGTCGGGCACCGGAGACCACCGGGAGCCTGCGGAGCGGCGGCGAGGGCACCTCCTGCCTGCCACGGGCTGGAGGAAGCCCCAGGTAAGTGGAAATTTATTTTTATTTTTTTAATCCCCTCCCTGAACCTTCCCTTTAAAAAGAACACTATAGTTTCATACAAGGAAGGCAATGTACAATGGTCCAAATATGCCCAGGCCCCAGAGCAATAGAAAAAGTCCCTTTTGACCTTTAAGGTGCCCATTAACTGCACAATTTTTATAAATTATTCAAAAATGCGATTGATTTGTTAAATTGGAAATAATTGATTGAAAATTATCCTTTGCAGCCAATGATGGCAATTTTTGACGCAAAAGTTTGATTTGGCCTCTCTGATTGCTAAACTATTAAATGGGAAATTTGGATTGTGCCAGGGGGCAGCATGTAATCATATAGATCAGGTGAGAATTCCTCCTCTTTTACATTAGACACTCTTTAAAAGGATCCCAGGGTTTGGACTTCATCCCAGTAAAAAGCTGATACCCCCTTTCCCATGAGAAATCGATTCCTTTTCTCAGACATCATCAGGGAGCTCTGTATGACTGATATTGTGGTGAAACCCCTCCCACCGTGTGATGTCATGACCATGGTCCAATCTTTGAACCTCATTGCATTGTGGGAAATAATGCCAAGCGATTACTGCCAAACAAGTAATGTCTCCCTCTGTAATGAACATTCCATACAGATCACCTCTGAAAAATGTCAGAATGTAAATCAGGGAGAGGCAAGATTTTACAATGGACAAACACTGACTAAATATTGTATACATGTATTAAGTAATCAATAAGCATTCTTTTAATGATGTTATTTTCTCTACAATTTCTCTTTAAAAATAAATAAATAAATGTAACGCCTAAGCAAAGAAAACTTACTGTGACTTAGCGCCCCCTGCAGGAAGAGGAGGAGAAGACAAAAGGTGCTTTGTCTGTGAGTCACCCTTGTCATTTCCAATGCACATATGAGCCAACCCTGGAAAGCAAATGATGATATAGTTATTAAGGTGCGGCAGTAGAAGGGTTTGCACATAGTCAGGCTTCATACACAAGAAGTGTTTGGCTTCCAGATGTTGGTTTCATTACAGATGTTGTCATTGGGGATAAGTGGGCAACATTTGCAAATCTAACTGAATTTGTCTTATCCTTCCCCGGCAAAATGTTGCATAAAATTGCAGACTTAATTCACAATTGTTTCTACTTTTACTCTGAGGGGTCTGGAGTCTAATATCACAGTTGATTACAAACATAAATGGTATCAACAAAAGATAAATGATATGAAAACCATGTATGTCACAGCTACCACAGGGAATGTTTTTTTTTTTTTTTTTTAAAAGTCAGATAGACCTTTTAGTTGAGAAAATTGATTTAAAAAAATAAAGCAGAAAAATGCATTACTTTTCTCCTATGTTGCTGTCACTTACAGTAAGTAGTATAAATCTTGACATTACCGACAGGTTTTGGACTAGTCCACATCTCCATAGGGGATTCTCAGCATGGCCTTTACTCATTATAAAGACATTCAAGGATTTATACAAAGACTAGTTGGCCTAAGCCCGTTTAAAAATGGGCTCTAGGTCTCTTCACGCCGCCAGTCAGTGCACGCACCCACTCGCCGCGGGCTCCCTGGACCGTCCTCCTGTCCCAATGGTTGTCTGTACTGCGCACATGTGCAGTACAAAATGCCCACGCACACAGCCTGGGACAGGAAGGATGACGCAGGGACAGTTAGGTTTTGTTGTATAGGATGCTGGCCAGCCTCCCTGCTCACTGTACACTTTTATGGCAGTTGGATGGAGCAACTGCCATTCACTAAGTGCATTTTAAAATTAAAGGAATCCTTGTGAACCCCCATGAGGTTATGGGCTAGTCCAAAACCTGTCGGTTCTGTCAGATTTCTACTACCCACTGTGAGTGACAGCAACATAGGAGAAAAGTAATATATGGCTCATTTTACTTATTCGTATATGTTTACATATGTTTTAAAGTTTAAGATTTCCGTGACGGAGGTCCTTTAAGCCCTCATACCTGCTTTTGTTACCAGATTTGCTTTGCATGTCAGGGACAATAGTCGTGTCATGTAAAAATAATTGTAATACAGTTTTGAAACAGACCTTGTAGTTTTTAAATACTTGATTTTATTTATTTTGTTTGCTGGAAAAAGTTTAAACTGAGTGCAGTGATAGATTGTGGCAGTTTTAGCCTCATACATCTCACCAGGCTTCAATGGATACAATCATTGTTTTCCTGACTCAATTGGTAATGCCAAGTGACAGAACGCGTTTTCTTTAACAATGGAGGAAACAAGCTATATGAATATTATCCTGCATAGAGGACAAGGAGTTAGCAATGCTTGGACATACATAGCACATCTTGTGGCAGTAGCATGTGTAGGTCAACATCTGCTCTGTAACCAGTGCAGTGTCATGCATGACGCTGCACTGGTGACAAAAATGTTTTACCATCTACATTTTAAATTCAATTTCCTGAAAAACTAAAAGGTTTTTTTGAAAAAAAAAGAATTGTGGTGTATGGGGGCTTATTGCAATCAATGTGAAAATCGTCCCCATAAACTTCAATGCTAAAAATTCACTTTGAGGCTCTGTTCACATCTAAAATAGAAATTGCTGATGCCATCGATTGTTTTGCGTGATTTGTTTTACCCTCCCGGTTGTTACCTGCGCGCTTTCCACTTTGAATTAAGGGCTTTTGCAGAGCGGTTCTGTTTGTTCCTTACGCAGGTCAGGAAGTGAACTCTTGGACCCGGAAAAGAATGAATACAATGGCCAATATGCAATCACCTGTTTCTCCTGAGTTTTCTCCTAGGGGATATTTTCATAGTTGTCAATAAAATGTCTTGTAAATTACCAGCAAGCAAAAAAATACTCAAAATAATTTTGATTGTATTATTCATCTACTTTTTGGTACTTTTTCCATTGTAAAGTACTAAAAAAGTTATACTAAATCGACGATGAAAAATTATCTTCTAGGAGAAAACTCAGGAGAAAAGGTTAATTGCATATGGCTGAATGTATTTATTCTTAAAGGGAAGGTTCAGGGAGTCTGAAAAAAATAAAAGTCCATATCCACTTACCTGGGGCTTCCTCCAGCCCGTGGCAGGCAGGAGGTGCCCTCACCGCCTACTCCGCAGGTTCCCGGTGGTCTCCGGTAGCCGACCCGACCTGGCCAGGCCGGCTGCCAGGTCGGGCTCTTCTGCGCTCCAACAACGGGCTCTTCTGCGTCCCATGTGGATGCGCTGACGTCATCGGACATCCTCAGGGCTGTACTGCGCAGGCGCAGAACTACTGCACCTGTGCAGTACAGCCCGGAGGACGTCAATGACGTCAGCACGCTCCTGTGAGGCGTAGATTGAAGTGCAGAAGAGCCCGACCTGGCAGCCGGGCCTGGCCAGGTCGGGTCGGCCACCGGAGACCACCGGGAGCCTGCGGAGCGGCGGCGAGGGCACCTCCTGGCTGCCACGGGCTGGAGGAAGCCCCAGGTAAGTGGGTATGGATTTTTATTTTTTTTCAGACTCCCTGAACCTTCCCTATAAAAGCGCTGGGGAAATCGCTAATTCGCTACACAAAGTGCTTTTTCAAGCGTTTTGCGATTTCCCTATACCTTCCATTGAGGCAAATCACCCCAAAAATGGTACAGGCAGTGCTTTGCTGAACGGATTGTAATCGAACCACTCAGATGTGACTCTCTCATAGGGAATCATTGCACAAGCACTTCTAGGGCGATTTTGAAAATCACTGGTGCTTAAAAAGAAGGTGAAAATGCCCTAGATATGAACAGCTAGCTTCGGTTTCGCCAATGGGCCACTACATTTGCACAGCTTTGGCTATGTGTATCTTTGCTAACGTTCCCATCCGCAATAGCATCCTGCGCTGTTGTGGACGGTAACCTGAACAAGGCTACATGTGGCAGTGGCCCATTGACTTACAAGTCGACCAAATAGAAAGTAGCTGGCGGCAGGAGAACGGAGCATTGTGGAGGACCGGCGTGGGACAGGACAGCTGCAAGGGGCTGGCAGAAGCCCCAGGTAAGTGAACTGTTTGTTTTTTGTTTTTTTTTAGTTCCACTTTAAGCAAAATTGCTCATTCTTAGCTGTCATGTTTATTTCCTTTAATTAAATACCTGATGTTCTTCTGGCCTTTCCATTGTCACAACTGGACCAAGCAGGCAACAAGTGGGGACAGAACCTCTGTTCTGCTTATAGTTCCGGGCTAGAGACTCTGAAAATATAAAAGGAGGAAGATCAGCACAACAACTGGGTACATTTGTATGGCTGCACCCACATCCTTATAAGTATTATAATTTGTAAGCTTATCATCCAAACTAAGTGAAATGGGTGGTATAGGACCACAACAACCTCATGCAAATGTTGGTAGAATACCTAATTTAAGGCTGAACTATAATCTGACAGAAAATACAACTGAAAACCTGCCTCACCAAACAATATTGTCTTAGTAGTTATCCTATCTGTCTTTCATCCAAAGCAATGTCATGTGTATGAAAATTACAATTCTTCCTCCCGTCACATTGAGCTATTGTGGAAACAGACATCCTGCATAGCAATATAATATTCAGTTCAGTCTGTAAGCACCACACTTTTGTTTTTAGACTGTAAAGCTTTCTATCTCTGTAGTTTGCACACATATACTATCTAAGAGTTTATCTCCAGCAGTCAGAAATAAAACCTGAAGACCTCAGTGACTAATAGAGCTACAGGGAAATTGACACTGAAATTATTAACCCCTTCAGGCACTTTTCAGAAAAATAAAACCAAACTTTATTAGAATAGGCTTATTATAGAAAGGCTAATCTACTGGAACAGAGAGACATTTCAACAGTAGTTCTACTTTAAAGTAATCCTGTAGTGAGATTAAACTGTAGAGATAATGATTCATATATAAAGTGCTATTCCTAAATAGGACTTTTCTGAAATTCTACAGTCATATGTTATATCTTAAAACCAAAAAACAATGTTTAACGTTTTTGTTGTCTCAGGTGACAACATTTTTGTTTGTTTGTTTTTTTAATTGTTATGCAACCCCAATCTTAAACTATTGACCTCTTTTATCTTTCCCCTGCACTTAGATGTGTTTCTGTGCCATACATGAGAAAATAGGAAAAAGGGAACACAGCGTAGCCCATGTAGGATTGGAACTATAAATACACATGTTTATCTCAGCATGTCACATGTCACATGTCACTTTAGGTACCTTTTAAGATCAAACATCGGGAGAAAGTCTCCAATGTCTAGGGTCTCTGGAGATAATTTGTCACCACATGCCCTCTTTCCTATATCATTTGCATATGTATCACATCCCAAGCATTCATGTTCAGTGATGCTCATCCAGATACCTGAACTATCCAGATATCCAAACTTTTTTCTGGTATCCGAACTTGGATATGGATTCCAGATACCTGGATAAATCCGGAATGCACTATCCGAGTGAATCCAGATACGTATTAGGTATCCAGAAATTAGTCCAGATGCCTAGTTTGGGTACCCGGATCCGGATAGCGTAAGGGAGATGTCGTCTATGACGTCATTGAGCCAATCAGAGGGCTCCCAGCTGAAACACTGGAACATTTTGCAGAGTCACCATATTTTGAGAAATGTGTTACCCTCTAGACCAAATTTTATCTATCGCCGTGTATATCCAATTTAAAAAAAAACAGCTTGCCCCTAGTTATATTAACCCTCCTGAGGTTGGGAATATGTTGGGGTGGCAGACTGCAGGTTGCAGGTGCTGCAGAATGACAAAAGGCCAAAAAACAAACAAAATTGTGTCCTTCTCTAAAAGGAGTAGATTTAAAATTAAACAATGTATAATCTGTGCTACTTCCTATGTTGTCTATGCGATCTGGTGTGAATGCGGCCTGCAATATGTGGGCCGCACCACCAGACCACTAAGGGAAAGAAGTGGTGAGCATATCACAAATATTAGTAAGGATTTTGTTCAACATAGCTTATCTTCCCATTTTAAATTACATCAGCGTAATCCCACTTTTATGCATTTTTGTGCTGTAGAAAAATTGTTACCTAATTGTAGAGGTTGCAATAGAAATTTCCAAGAAAGAGATGAGGTGGATTTTTAATCGTGGGACATCCACTCTGTTAGGATTAAATGTGGAGTATTAAGGCCCATATGCAATTAATTTTTTCACCTGAGTTTTCTCCTAGGAGATAATTTTCATCTTCTTGTTAAACTAACTTTGCAGCATTTTACAATTGAAAAAGTACCCAAAAGTTGATGAAAAGTACTATCAAATATATTTTGAGTATTTTCTTGCAGGCTGGGGACTTAAAAAGCATTTTATGACAAGTTGTAAAAATATCACCTAGGTAAAAATTCGGGAGAAATAATGAATTGCATATGGGCCTAACTGTTTTATTGCTGACAATTGCTTTTGTAAATGGAGGTGAAATTGACCTATATAGTGCAGTATTTGCCCCCCTCCCATCTTGAGTGTGGTTTGTTGCATCATTTTGCACATTGGTAATTGAGTGCAATAATTTTGATGCATCATTTTTGACGCATTTTTAATTAATATCTTACCCCTTTTTACTATGGTGCATTTGTGGTTTGTTTAATTAGTTACTGCAACGCGATGCGGATTGCTGTGTATAACATTTTTTGCTAATGGCGTCATTTTATGTCACATAGTCGGCATACTGTAGTCTTTTCTATGCTATCATTGTCCCCCCTGAAGTAAGCGCTAGTACAAATGTCCGCCGAGAATCCTATTTTGAATAGGCAGGGTTTTTTCCTTGGTGGGCGGTGGTTGGAGGACTGTTTTAAGGCGCCGGTGTTGGTTGAGACGTCAACCTCTGATGAGTCATTCATGACGAAATGCGTAGGGAGGAGCTACGTCCCATGTGACTGGCTGCACGTTGTTCTGGAGTTGCGGAGATACGGGGCAACAGATGTATGAGCGGCTACCCAGGACCGTTTCAAGCTATCTGTATACAATGCGCTCAATCTTTTTACACTTGTAAATGCAACTCTAGTTTATTTCTTTGATGTAATAAATGATCTTATGCTATGTGGAGCTCTGTCTTGAGTATTTAGAGCCAGTTGGAGTAAACACAGGACCTGCCTGTCCCCTGTATTGCCTTATATCCATACCTCTGGATCTGTTGGAGGCTGACTGGGTGAGTGCGGGCACATTGGGGGGAGTGTGTCCCTGCACTATGTGAAGGTTGTGGTTCACACTGGAATAGGTGGAGGGCAATTTACAAAGTAATCTGGTTACACTATGTGCCTATTCTTATTTTTTGCATGACGTGCTGAATAACGAGAAGTTGATCATCTGTGACTTGGGTGGACTACCTGATTTCCTGGAAATTGATTGGACTGTGATTACAATCTAACGGGGATACCTATTTTGAACTGAACTTTCCTTATTTTCAGCCTTTGAGTGCAGTGATTTTTAGATGAACTCTTTGGTATATTTACAGAATTGATGTCATTGTGCACCACCTTTTTCATTGATGGTTTGTCTGTGAGCGCAGATCAGGTATTTATTTGTGTAAGGTTTAGCTAGAATGCGGAGGCCACACAACCTGAGCTATACCAGCCCACTAAAGCTGCTAACATTGGAAATATTCTTCAGTGCAATTTTACCTCCAAATAAGCCGGTGAATTGGGACATTTTAACTCAGAATACATGTCAGTAAAGCGAAAAAAGTTCAGTGAGCAAAAATGGGCCAATTGGCCGTGAGATTAAACTTAAAAAAATGACTTGCTCATCCTTAGTGACGAGCTGCCCTTCGGCTAGGAGCACACATAGCAGAAACGCTAGCGTTGCGGAAAACGCAGCGATTTTGCCGCTAATTGAAGTCAATGGGCCACATCAAAAAACGCATATAAAAAACACATATGCATTTTTGATGAAATTTTAAACATGCATTTTTAAAAATTCTGGTTTTGTTGCCTAACTTTCAAAAACGCACATAATCAAATTCAATGGCAACGCAATGGTATGCATTTTTCATGAATGTATTTCCATTTCCTGTTGTCTTCCTAGTGATTTGCATAAAACGCAATTGAAAATGCATGCAAAACACATATGCATTTTGTATATGCGAACAGCAAATGCATAAAAACGCCCGCAAAACGCTAGAAAAATGCATATGCGGGAAAAAACGCTAACGCAAAAACACACACACAAAAAAACCGCACATGACCTGAAACTCAACCTTTCACACACAGCCATGTGTACACCCAGCCTTCATGGCCAGCCAATGCCTGTAATTTTCACCGTAAGAGGAATTTTAGACTTTTGATTATATGCAGAAATGCATAAAGTTATGTAAAAAAAAAAAAAATTTGTCACTTTAAAAACCATATCTGTCACTTTTTCTTGGATCTGAACTAGAGATGATCAGTGAGATTCTTATAAGTTTGACTTCAATGCAGGTTTACTACAAACTATGCAGCTTCAAATTGGGCCAATCAAAATCAACAGGGACTGAATTTTCATTGGCCAAATTCCAAACTGCATACAGCTTGCATTACAATTGCCTGCAGGCCAGAGATACTAGCATCTCATTGACAATCTCATTTCCAATGTCTACAAAGTTTATTTATTTATTTATTTAAGTATTTATATAGCGCCGACATATTATGCAGCGCTGTACAGAATATATTGTCTTGTCACTAACTGTCCCTTGGAGGAGCTCACAATCTAATCCCTACCATAGTCAGATGTCTATGTATGTATCGTGTAGTGTATGGATCGTAGTCTAGGGCCAGTTGTTTAGAGGGAAGCCAATTAACTTATCTGTATGTTTTTGGAATGTGGGAGGAAACCGGAGTGACTGGAGGAAACCCACACAGACATGGGGAGAACATACAAACTCCTTGCAGATGTTGATGTTGCTGGGATTCGAACCAGGAACCCAGAGTTGCAAGGCAAGAGCGCTAACCACTACGCCACCGTGCTTATGTAGTAAGATTCAGTGCTTTCACCGCACTCACATTTTTTTTAAAGCCTGGAGTTTCCCTCCCACCCCAGCTGTCACACACTGATTGCTATTAGACTAAGAGGGCCACAGGGCCCTCAACCTCCCCAACACCTTAATATCTAGTTATCTGGTTTGCAGTCACTGCCATGTATCCCCTTTTCAAATTTATTTCTGCTTCAAACACAATTAGAAATGACAGCTGAATGAATTGTGTGCCCCCTACTACACTGCGCCCTGAGGCTGGAGCCTCTCCAGCCTATGCCTCGGCCCAGCCCTGCCTAGCAGGGCAGTAAAGTGGTATGGATGGGATCCAGGGGTGTAACTATAGTTGGCAGCCCCTCTCCCCAAAGCAATGATACAGTATGGTAGGGCCCGCTTCTGTACCTAATGTCATTTTGCAGAGTGCACAGCAGAAGCATAATTATACATTACCTGCTCGCCGCGTCACTTCTGGCATTCCCACCCACTGAAGTACAGAAGTGCAGGAAGTGACGCGGTGAGTGGTGGAACTTAGGTAAGGAAATAGGTAATTGCTTCCCCACTCGCTGCTAGCCAATTGAAATTTAGCGAAACTAGCTGGAGGGGGGCACGGAGGGGGGAGCCCCAGGTGAGGGAGGGGGGTCCGACCTCCCTCCCCACCGCTGTGCCTGCTGCTTCCCCTTCCTGGCTGCTACCCTCTCCAAGGCACTTATGGGGGGCGGCGGCATCCTCACAACTTTGCCTCAGGCGGCAATAAGTATAGAATCTGCCATTTCTGCTAGCCTAGTGTGTTCTTACCCTCAAGGTAGCGGGAAGCTAGACTAATCTGTCCCATAACTCAAGGAGGCAACCCACACTGTTTGCTGATTAACTAAAACTAGTGCAAAAACAAATTGTCACAAACCTGGTGCAAAAGGGGAGCAGATCCCCGAGGGACAGATGAGAATACTTGAACTGTTCCTCTTTTTTAAAAGTTTTCCATATTTAATTTATAGCAAAGATAAAGTTGTTGGTAGTGGTGCTCATAATGGGTCAATTACGATTACACCAAATTGTGGGTAATTTTTAGCAATTACGCATTACATAATTGCAGTTATGTTGCATACAGCATACTACATTTGTGAATCATAATTATACCTGTAATT
Organism: Hyperolius riggenbachi; assembly: GCF_040937935.1. Taxonomy (NCBI): domain Eukaryota; kingdom Metazoa; phylum Chordata; class Amphibia; order Anura; family Hyperoliidae; genus Hyperolius; species Hyperolius riggenbachi. The sequence continues at coordinate 243,679,150 of NC_090657.1, read as the reverse complement.
ACGCAATTAAGAAACCAAGAAATGTTCCAAAAACACCGCACCACTCACTACATGTAAACAAATGAACCATCTTTATTGATCTGCAATTGTTTCATAAAAGCAATTTAAAAACAGTTACTAATCAATAAGTAATGGTGCTGGGCAAAAATTGTATACAAATGTATAACACATTAAATGTATCTATGATAACAATGGCAAGCAAACATAGGCCAGTAGAGGTGTAGGCGAACACCTCGCAAGCTGCTCGCCGCGAATAGAGGGCCCTGTACTACTTGCGGGTCGCAATATCCCAGAGTAGTACGTATGCCTGTGTCTGCATGCGTCCTTTAGTACCCATGCCCTGGCCCAGCAGTGTGCGTGGTTGCAATCAGGGACGCGCCCCGCCGGGCCAGGGCATGCATACTGAAAGACGTGTGCAGACACAGGCATGCGTACTACTGCGGGACATTGCGACCAGGAAGTAGTACCTGGCCAGACTTCCCATAGAGATTCGCTGGTGAGTACCAAAAAAACTCAATCCAGGGGCTATGTCCAGCATAAATGCAAAGTATTGAATGTGCAATTAAACATTGTATATGAAAAACAATAATATCAAATACCTTCCAGAATAAAATAGGTGCAAATTGCAAAGGAGAAAGTGCAAGTAGATGAAAAAAGTGCAAAATGCGGAGATAGATGGATAAGTGAAATAAAGATGTGCTATGAAGTACATAAGACCCCCAACAAAGGGATAGACAGTGTGCCAGTCACTGATGATGAATACATTTGTGACTAGAAGGGATTTTACCTGAAGGGTAAAGGGCAATTGAAGGAGATAGTGCTTACCGGAATGAGTAGTAAAGATGAATGTTGCGCCTCCTAAAAGCCAATGTAATTACGCAATTAAGCATAATTTGCATTTCATGCATAAAAATATTCTTATCTATTTGCCAGTGTCCTGATCTTGCACGGCTGTTAATTAAATGTTAAAAAAGAAAAATGTGTTTGTATGCGGAAAACATTTGCATTCACCACCAGCCTGCATACTGCACATGCATGAACATTATCTGAAAATTCAATGGGAAAATGTGTTTGTATCAGGGATGGTCGTAGTCAGCCAACTTCGCTACACTGGAACTACATGTAGTTTCAACAATTACACTTCGCCAAACTACGGCTTTGAAATAAAATATTCGCTTCGTATGCATTTCGTAGTCTACGCGTTAAAATACGCAATTAGTGTGAAGCGTAGTGTATGTGGACGCTTATGCCATTATGCGGAAAAATGTACACATTAATTCCTCTGAAAATGCTTGTACCAGAAAGTCTTCTATGCGTACATTCCCGTTTCTAATGCATAATTTTGTAAGCATACAATCGTACGCGGAAAAATAGACGCAAATAACGCATTCGTAGTTTACTTTGCAATACTCATGTAAACTACATGTAGGGCGTATACTATGCGTAACAGTACTTCGCTACGCGTAAAATCGTAAGCATAGTTTTGAAACTTCGCTTATGAACTACAATGCGTAGATGCAAACTGCGTTGCGTAAATTTGCACTGGCGTAGTTTCTGCTCATCCCTGGTTTGTATGCAAAAAAATAAATAAATAAATAAACACACACGCGCAGATATTTAAAGGATACCCGAGGTGACATGTGACATGATGAGATAGACATGGTTATGTACAGTGCCTAGCACACAAATAACTAGGCTGTGTTCCTTTTTTTCTTTCTCTGTCTGAAAGAGTTAAATATCAGGTATGTAAGTGGCTGACTCAGTTCTGACTCAGACAGGAAGTGACTACAGTGTGCCCCTCACTGATATGAAATTCCAACTATAAAACACTTTCCTAGCAGAAAATGTCTTCTGAGAGCAGGAAAGAGATAAAGGGTCAATAGTTCATAGATTTTAGCTCTGGCATACTTCAATGAATGTGTCATTGAACAAAAACAATAAAACAGTTAAAAAGTAGATTGAAACATAAAATAAAACTGTGGAATATCTTAAAACGTCATTTTTAGGAGTAGGAAGATAGATACAATCATTTATTTCTTGTATACAGCTTTCTGAGCTCTGTATACACATTTATTCAGCAAATGTGGTGATTCTAGCATGTATGGTATTAACCAATAAAGTCGGCAGCCATTGATTTGACAATGACAATGCTAAAGGCGAACGCAAACTTTTGGAACAATCGTTCACAGCACAAACAAACATTTGGGGAATTGTTAAATTAGCTGTGGGGACACACTTGACGTTTTCTGCACAGAAATACTGAGAACTCATGTTAGTCAATGAGCTAGTTTACACTTAATTTGTTTTTCGCGTGCAGAAGAAAAACGGACATTCTGCATGATGATTCTGCACATTTAGTCAGTTTTCTCTATCAATTCCATCAGCTGCTGTGAAAAAATGTGTGTGTTTTCCTGTGCAGAAAAAGTATTCAGAAAAACGCGTGCAGAAACCTGAAAGGCAAGTGTGATCCCTGCCTCAGGATTAGCCGGATAGGCATTGGTAGTGGGAGAGTTCAGTGTGAGATTAGGCTTAGGAGTAGCTGTAGTAAAATATTGGTATATAATACCGACCTTTTACTATATTTTTACAATGTAAGGGCTGGAACCCACAGGAGCGCTTTTGGCAGCGTTTTGGCAGCACTGCGATACGCTAGCAGTTTGCCAAAACGCTGGGCCAATGTTAATGGATGGGGCAACTTCCACAGGAGCGTTTGTGTTTCCCAGAAACACAAACGCAGGACCTGCAGCATTTTGGGAGCGTTAGCGCTTCAATGTAAAGTATTGAAACGCTAGCGGAAACGCTCAGCAAAACCTAAACTGAGCGGTTTTGCTAGCGTTTTGCGGTTAAGCACACTGTAACAAAATGAAAAATAATTCACAGGACCAATCAGGATAAAAACGCAAAACGCTAGGCACCCGCTGGGGAAAAAAATACAATGTTGCAAAACGCGACCGAAAACGTGCATGAATGCGCTTGCAAACCACTCAGACAAAACGCTAGCGGTTGCGTTTTGCGTTTGCTGATTTCAGTGGGTTCCAGGCCTAATAGAAGATCAGCAAATTTAGCAATATTCTACTAGCATCATTTCTGGGCATCCAAAATTCCAGGTGTCCTTTGTACACTGCAAATGGACTGCTTATCCGTTGAGGTCGGTTTCACACTAGAAACCAGCAGTAGTGTTGTGGTGCGGTCCGATGATCGCATCGCTAAAAATAGCCTTTGAGGATTTCCACTGAAAGGCAAACAGGAAGTGAAGCTGTCTAGTGCTTACTTCATGTGGCCGAAATAAGAAATGTGTTGAAGTGTATTAACAAAATACGCTTCCACACCTGTGAGCCGCAACGCAATAGCGAAAACGGTAAAAAAAAAGAAATCTACATCGCCATAAACTTACACGACTTCTGGTCCACCGCATGTGTTGCCCAACAACGCACGGATGCTCTTGCGTCAGATGCGGTGCTTCCGGTGCATCGCATCCAGTGTGAAAGACCCCATAGACTTTCATCGCCCTAGCGTCACCCTGCGGTATAAAGGGAAAATGTCCCAGTGTGAAGGGGGCCTGAAAATGATGAAAATTTGAGCATGGCGTGGCGTAGGAATAGGGGGTGCAGAGGTTGCCACCGCATCAGGGCCCCTGGGCCAGAGGGGCCCTGAGAGGCCCTCCCTCAACTACAGTATTAGCTCTTTATTTGGTCCTTTACTGGTAGCAATCACTTCCATAGATGCTTAGAATAGTAGTGATCTCTAACAGACTGCTCCCCATCCCCTTTTTGCAGCTTTGTCACTGTGGTTGTCTTTGGCAGGTTTTGGTGCACCGTATGAATTGTTATATATAGAGTGCTTGGGGGGCCCCAATGTAAAACTTGCACTGGGGCCCACAACTCCTTAGCTATGCCACTGGTGTGTGACATTTATCTGCCTCTTGCATCAATGTGGTGGAATTTTGGCCCAGGCTTCTTCACTACATTGCTTCACTGAAAGAGCGGCCCCTTGCTTTTTCTCAGTACAGACACTCACATAATTATATCATCTCAGAGATAGCCTAATTGTCTTATTATGAAGGGAGGTGAGATCTGAAAAGACTGGGAAGCTTTCCAAGCTCTTTAATGTGCCAAAGAAGCCTGGAATACTTTGATGAGAAGCCACCCATCGTAGGTTGACTAGATCCTGGTGAGCCATTCCCATCGAATACAATACGGTAGACATTCCAGATAGATTCAGGCATGTCTCCTCACAGTAACATCATTAAATAACAAATTGCCCAATTTTTCACTCTGGTGCCACAAACTTGGCACATTTGAAATGAAAACTTCTCATATTCCCGAGGGGAAAACACTCCCTTGTGGGTAATTTCTCCACCTTTGCCAATATTTGGTAAACTTTACATCATGTGCCATAAACTTCTGTTCACCATGAGGGAGAAGGTCTGTGAAGACTTCTTCCATTAGGTCTGATTTATTAGGTAGTATGTCAGAAGATCAAATAGAAATGGCCATTATGTCTCATAAATATTAATGCTTCCAGCAGGGGCGTAACTAGAAATCACTGGGCCCCCCTGCAAAACTTTGGATGGGGCCCCCTCACTTTCTGCACAGGTAAAATGAGAACCAATGTTATTCAACTGGCTAATGCACACTTGAAAGAAAGTGTTTTTCCCATGTACATAAAAACTAACAGCAGTGACGTTGGGGGCTGGGGGCTGTACACAAGAGCATGCTGCACACTGAATTGGTACCGTCTACAAATCTTTGTATGATTCGTTATCAGTAGCTGAGCAGATGCATTCATTAGAACAATTGTTCAGAGAGTAGAAAGCTTTTTCTCTCTGTGCCCAGACTCCTTAAGCATCACTACAGTACACAGCACTTGGGGAGGAGTAGAGAGGCTGGGGTAGAGCATACTTATACACAAGACCCTGATGAACACTGAATAGGGAGTGTCCTCAAATCTTTGTCTGATTCCTTATCAGTGGCTGAGCACATACAGTCATTAGAACAATTGTGCAGAGAGCAGAAAGTTTTTTTCTGTCAGTGCCCTTATTTGTCAGTCTCTCAGGACAGGGAAAAGAAACTTCTCCCCCCACGGGGCCCCCCCTGCAGTTTCTGGGCCCCCCCTGCGGCTGCATCCCTTGCAGAGTCTATTGTTACGCCCCTG
>NC_090657.1:243643996-243668996 GCF_040937935.1 Hyperolius riggenbachi | reverse complement strand
GGGGTGGGAAGTCTGGGGGAAGGCATCCTCCAAGCGTTGAACCAGGGACCAATGCAACTCCCTCATTTGGCGCACAGGGTCTCCTCCTGCAGGCAGGAACTGATGCAGCTTCCCCTTCAGCCGTGGGTCCAGCATCAGGGTGATCCACATGTCCTCCTGACCACGCATCTACTTGACTCTTGGGTCACTGCGCAGGCACTGCAGCATGTGCGCTGCCATGGGGAAGAGGCCTTCCATCTCTGCTGACACATAATCGTCACCCCCAGTGCTGTCCTCCTTCTCTGACTCCTGAGCCTCCCCCTGCTCTCTCCACCCCCGCACTACTGCAGCTGCACTCAGCTGTGCCTCCTCATCCTCAAGGTCAGGGACCTCCAACTCCTCCAACTCCAAGTCCTCCCCCTCCTCCTCCTGCCGCACAGAGGTGGACTGTGAAGGGTCCTTCTGTTGCTCCTGCTGGATCAAGGCTGTCTCTCCCACTTCCAGCAGAGCATCGAGGGCCTTGTCCAGCATGCACAGCATGGTCACCCACTCACACAGTGATGCACGGTCCTGGCTGACCATGTTGGTGGCCTCCAGGAAGGGTGCCAGCACCAAGCACACCAGCTGCATTTTGCCCCACTCAGCACTGCGGATGATGTCCAGGAGGTGGGTGGTGCTGCCGGTCCTGAACACGGTGGCATCCGCGGTGGCTTTGGCCAGGTACTGGTTGACAGCCTGCCTCTGTTCAACCAGACATTCCAACATGGCCAGGGTGGAATTCCACCGTGTTGGAATGTCTATGATCAGATGGTGCCGTGGCAGGTTCAGCTCCTTCTGCACGTCTTCCAGGGCCAATGAGGCATCACACGAGTTCCAGAAGTGCTACTGCATCGGTGCTGATGGTACTCACGCATGCATAGTATGGCCGAATTCATACACAGCTGTGAGCATTGCCACAAAGAGGTAGAGGGTCCTGGCCAGCAGCTGGTGGGTCAAAAACGACATGGGAAGCCCTCTAGTAAGGCAAGTGCCGTGTTTTTTGGGCATATAAGATGCACTTTTTCTCCCCACAAAATGAGAGTCCCTGACTTACAACCCGTGGATGCCCTTGCAAGCTTACAATCTAAAGGAATGGGGGGAAACAAGAGGAGGGGTAGTATACAACAAATATATAAAGGCAGTGTGTTTTAGGATACCTAGGAGGAGTACAACTTGGTCTTAGGACAAAGGGAAGTGGCCTAAGGTAGCGCATATGCTTGTCGGAACAAGTGAGTTTTTAGAAAGCGTTTAAAGGTAGCAAAGGTTGGTGAGTGACGGATGTGTTGTGGGAGGGCATTCCAGAGGAGGGGTGAAGCACATGCAGAATCTTGTAAACGTGAATATGAAGAGGTAATTCTAGAGGAGGACAACAGAAGATCATGTGCAGATCTAAGATTGTGATTGGGTTTGTATCTGGAGATTAGTGAGGATATAAAGTGCAAAATACTGCAATATGTACCAGGGAGAGAGATTGTGGAGAGCTTTGTAGGTTAGGGTTAGGAGGTTGAACTGGATCCTCTGGGTAATTTGCAGCCAGTGAAGAGCTTGACAGAGAGGAGCAGCAGAGAAAGTGAGAAGAGAGATGAATGAGACGAGCAGCGGAGTTCAGTTCCGACTGGAGCGGGGCCAGTCTGTTAGAAGGTAGTCCACAGAGTAGTATGTTACAAAAGTCCAGACGAGATATTATAGGAGCATGTATTAACATTTTAGTTGTGTCTTGAGTGTGTCTTGAGCAGTGCAGTTTCTAGGCTAAAATGCACCCAGGGCTTGGGTGTAAAAATTGCGCCAACCCCCCCCCCCCCCCCCTCTAGTTGCACTCAGTATAGATTCCCCCAGAATAGGTACCCCAGTATAGGTAGCCAGCTATAGGTCCCCCCAGTATAGGTAGCCAGGCATAGGTGAGCCAGTATAGTTGCCTCCGGTATAGGTTAGCCAGGTAGGTGCCTCCAGTATAGGTATCCAGTATAGTTGCCCCCAGTATAGGTTAGATAGGCAGGCGTCCCCGGTATAAATTAGATAGGTAGTAGGTGCCCCCAGTACAGGTTAGCTAGGTGGGTGCCTCTAATATAGATAGCCAGAATAGTTGCCCCCAGCATAGGTTAGATAGGTAGATGCCCCCAGTATAGGTTAGTTAGGTAGGTGCCTCCAATAAAGGTAGCCAGTATAGTTGTCACCTGTATAGACTAGCTAGGTAGGTAGGTGCCCCCAATACAGGTTAGATAAGTTAATGCTCCCACTATAGGTTAGATAGGTAGCTGCTCCCCAGTATAGGTTAGGAAGGTGCCCCCAGTATAGGTTAGATAGGTAGGTGCCCCCCAGTATAGGTTAGATAGGTAGGTGCCCCCCAGTATAGGTTAGATAGGTAGCTGCCCCCCAGTATAGGTTAGATTAGGTAGCTGCCCCCTCAGTGTAGGTTAGAGAGGTAGCTGCCCCCCAGTTTAGATAGGTAGGTTCCCCCCAGTATAGGTTAGATAGGTAGCTGCCCCAGTATAGATTAGGTAGGTGCCCCCCAGTATAGGTTAGATTACTTAGGTGCCCCCCAGTATAGGTTAGATTAGGTAGGTGCCCCCCAGTATAGGTTAGATTAGGTAGGTGCCCCCAGTATAGGTTAGATAGGTAGCTGCCACCCAGTATAGGTTAGATAGGTAGGTGCCCCCAGTATAGGTTAGATTAGGTAGGTGCCCCCAGTATAGGTTAGATAGGTAGCTGCCACCCAGTTTAGGTTAGATAGGTAGGTGCCCCCCAGTATAGGTTAGATAGGTAGGTGCCCCCCAGTATAGGTTAGATAGGTAGGTGCCCCCCAGTATAGGTTAGATTAGGTAGCTGCCCCCTCAGTATAGGTTAGATTAGGTAGCTGCCCCCCCAGGTTAGATAGGTAGGTGCCCCCCAGTATAGGTTAGATAGGTAGCTGCCCCAGTATAGATTAGGTAGGTGCCCCCCAGTATAGGTTAGATTAGGTAGGTGCCCCCCAGTATAGGTTAGATTAGGCAGGTGCCCCCCAGTATAGGTTAGATTAGGTAGGTGCCCCCCAGTATAGGTTAGATTAGGTAGGTGCCCCCAGTATAGGTTAGATAGGTAGGTGCCCCCAGTATAGGTTAGATTAGGTAGGTGCCCCCAGTTTAGGTTAGATAGGTAGCTGCCCCCCAGGTTAGATAGGTAGGTGCCCCCCAGTATAGGTTAGATTAGGTAGGTGCCCCCCAGTATAGGTTAGGTTAGGTAGGTGCCCCCCAGGTTAGATAGGTAGGTGCCCCCCAGTATAGGTTAGATTAGGTAGGTGCCCCCAGTATAGGTTAGATTAGGTAGGTGCCCCCCAGTATAGGTTAGATTAGGTAGGTGCCCCCCAGTATAGGTTAGATTAGGTAGGTGCCCCCCAGTATAGGTTAGATAGGTAGGTGCCCCCCAGTATAGGTTAGATAGGTAGGTTCCCCCCAGTATAGGTTAGATAGGTAGGTGCCCCCCAGTATAGGTTAGATTAGGTAGGTGCCCCCCAGTATAGGTTAGATAGGTAGGTGCCCCCAGGATAGGTTAGATAGGTAGGTGCCCCCCAGTATAGGTTAGATTAGGTAGGTGCCCCCCAGTATAGGTTAGATTAGGTAGGTGCCCCCCAGTATAGGTTAGATAGGTAGGTGCCCCCCAGTATAGGTTAGATTAGGTAGGTGCCCCCCAGGATAGGTTAGATAGGTAGCTGCCCCAGTATAGGTTAGGTAGGTGCCCCCCATGATGGAGGGGGGAGCCGCAGCTGCGGGGAGGGCAGCCCGACCTCTCCCTCCCTCTCCCCGAGCCGCCCTCCATGCGATCCCCCCTCGGACTGCAGAGTAATGCAGCAGGGAAGCACTATAGAAAACTACTCACCTCGCTGGCTCCAAGCGCTGCTCTCTCACCGCCAGTCTCCTCTCTGCCTACATGCTGATACACGCTGCTTCCTGTTTAGCAGCGTGTGTGTGTATCAGCGTGTAGGCAGAGAGGAGACTGGCGGTGAGAGAGCAGCGCTTGGAGCCAGCGAGGTGAGTAGTTTTGCATAGCGCTTCCCTGCTGCATTACTCTGCACTCCGAGGGGAGATCGCACGGAGGGCAGCCCAGGGAGAGGAAGGGAGGGAGAGGTTGGGCTGCCCTCCCCGTGGCTGCGGCCCCCCCTTCATCACAGCGCCCCCTCCCAGCGGCACGCCCCGCACGGCCATAGAAACGGCCATGGTCTTGAGAATATGAAGGCAGCTGCTGGATCATGTGCCCCTTTACCTTCATACTACAAACCTCATGCTCCGCCACATCCTAAACCACCCCCAGCCTTGACTGCTAACACAAGGCATGCTGGCGCCATGAATTTATATTGTCCCCACCATCTGTGACCTTATCTGAACTCCAGAGTCCTCAGACCTGGCTATGTTTCCCAGTCTTCAGCAAGCAGTGTTGTTTAGTAAGAGGAACCCAACATGGTGCAATGTTCTGAGGTGTTTTTCAGCTCACCACAACAGTAAAAAGCTTTTAACTGAATTATTGTAGCCTCTGTCAGCTCCAAACAGCCTCTGACCTTCCTCATCTACAATGTTTTCCTAGTCACCTAACCAGTGCTGACTGGATGGGTTTTGACACTATTCTAAGTAAACTTTTTTTTTTTTGTGAGAAGTTTAAGAGGTCAGCAGTTACATAAATGCTACAACTAGGCAGTGTTGTATCAGCAATCATGCCACGGGTTATTCAATTCCCTGTTTTCTCCTAGGAATTAATATTTCATCTTCCCTTTAAAATCAGCACTTTTCTTGCAATTAAAAAAATACCAAAAAGTAGGTAAACAAACGTAAAAAAAAATATTCTCAGTATTTCCTTACTTGCTGGTGGCTTAAAAGGCAGAGACCAGTATCTAACTCTCTTTTTTCATACGTTTTCTCCTGTGTGTTATTTTTTTACACCTTATCAATAACAGGGCAGTTTCTAGGCTAAATTGCACCCAGGACTAGGGTGTAAAAATTGCTTGCTACTGTCTGGCAACTGCCCGCTGCTGCCTGGTAACTGCTCACTGCTGTCAGGTAACTGCTTGCTGAGCACACAGTGCAACTGCCTGTGGAAAGAGGCCTTACTGAAGCTCCTGATCTGCATCTGCATGATTTTTGAATTACACAGCTGAGAGACATTAATTGCATGATAAGCAGGTAGGGGTCAAAGGGGACCTGAAAACCTTCTGCATGACCAGAAGCTTATAACACATGCAAGTCTTGTTTCAATGGAAAAAAATGAAAACATATTTTAACGCAATGTAAGCCTGTATCCTGTCTGTTTACATTCTCAGCAGCCCGGTATAAACATCTTTTAAGATTATGATCTTGGAATGAAAAGTGAAGAAATTATATTTTTTTAAAAATCATTTTGTCCTTACATTACAGAGGTTAGAGATAATTCTGCTGGAAGTTATTAAAGAGGAACCGTAACCAAGAATTGAACTTCATCCCAGTCAGTAGCTGATACCCCCTTTCCCATGAGAAATCTTGTCCTTTTCTCAAACAGATCATCAGGGGGGTCTGTATGGCTGATATTGTGGTGAAACCCCTCCCACAGTGTGATGTCAGGACCGTGGTTCTGGAAGTTATCAACCTTGTTGCATGAACAACTTTTTAGACTATCGCATTGTTAGTAGGTGTGTTTATAGGAAATATATTGTACACACAACTTTTGTGGCTGTGTGTATGTTGCATATTCAGCAGTGATGCATTGTGGGAGACATCATATGCTCACTCCAACCTGAATAATCGCAAATACCTTCTGTTTTAAGAAGGCACATTTCCGTTTTGCATAGCATTTTAGTAAGGCCTCTTTTCCACAGACTGTTAATAGGCAATGAAATGCCTCTCAAACTCTCACAACTGCTCACTGCTAAAAACAAGAGGGTGGGGGGAGACAGAGAGCGCTCCAATGGTGCATTAACCTAGATGTGTAATAATCACGCACATTAGAAGTTACACTTACAATAGTAATGATAGTGCTGCGCTTTGCTTCCAATCCTCCAGTGGGGTACCTCAGCATAATCCTGCCTGGCCAGGGCGATGGTGTTGCAAGAGGACGTCCGTCTGGGGAGAGAGCTGTGCGCTGTTGCTACTGTCTGATGTCACTACCGGTTTCGGCGTTAGTCCACGCCTTCCTCAGGTGACGTTCGCTTCAGACAGTCCAGTATACATAGATTCGCCCTCATGGCAACAGTTGCCAGGGGGCGGTTTTAAAATTCACAAAGCTTTATTGAGACATTTTTTTAAAAACAAACATCCACTATCAAGTGGACAACTTCAATGTAACTTAAATTCGAATTCCATATTTTGTACAAGGGTGGCAAAAATTAATAAAAAATTAATAATAAAACTTAACCCCACGTACCCTAGTAATTTCAGCTGGGATACATGCACATTTTTTATAATAAAAAAACGTTTGATGTTAACAAACTGTGCGATCCGCTTTAACAGCCAATATGCGCAGCGCTGATAGAGTGACTAATCAGACCTTACTGCAGACATAAAATTTATATGTATATACAAAAAAGGGGGGGGGGGAAGGGGCAAGAACATTTTTTTTCAGGTATCTGAAAGTTGTTTACTTCTCAGCCTTGCATTGTGCTGTGTTGCGTTGGTCAGGGTTACTGTTTGTCTTTGTGCTTTTTGTGTATGGTTTTCTTGCTTCCTTGGTATTGTGGGGTTTACCTTGCCTCCTGGGTCTCTCTCCGGTCACTTCCTTCTCAATTGTTTCCCCTGGGATCCTTCAGAGTTTCTGATTGTCCCTCTGTTGCAGGTCACAATGTATATGTGGAACTCCGCTCACAACCTCCGTCCACCAACAGTGCAGGAAAGCAGGCTGCCAAGACCTCAAATACAAGACTGTAGAGAGTGAAGTCCGCACGATGTCGGTGGAATCAATATGGCTTTATTCAGTCGTTACACATAACAGGCTAAAATCCAGCACCACATGCTGACATGTTTCGGGCGTTACACGCCATTAATCATAGCATAGGCGCAAGTGAGAAAGGGTGACTCTTAAATAGAGTGAGGTTACACCCGATACCACATGCTCAAATGACCCCACCCACAAAGAAAAGTGCATGTAAAACAATGAGGGAAAAAAAGGAGACAGAAAATCCCCACATTGGTATAATCAAATACATAAAACATAATGCAAGACATAAAAATGTAAATGCATGCGATTAAGCACAATTTAACATCAGGCAGCATAAGTATGATCCTCTTCAAGAAATTCAAAGTTTGAGCCTGTAATCATATAAGGACAAAAGGCAAAGATAATCATTTCAGCCATTTAAGTGACTGTATTAAGGTCCCATTTAGCATTGAGCCCTCCCGGTGAGCGTGTCCCTAATTGGAAGATCCAATATGCCTCTCGGGTAAGGAGACGTTTATAGACGTCTCCCCCTCTCACAGGCCTTAGGACACGCTCAATACTCTGGAATGAGAAAGAGGACATGTCACCTGAATGGAACCGAGGGTGGTCAGCCAGCAAGGCCATTGTGTGCTGGAGGGGAGAAGACTGGGTGACAGGATGCTCCCGAGTGTAGGAGCCCTCCTACTGGCAAATCTGACTCCCTGCTTAATAATCTGGTTGAGAGTCTCGTCCGCCTGTAGAATAGGCGTAATTCATTTATATTCCTGACTATATGTAGTCACAAAAGTCGTATCATGTTTTCTACAGGCGGACGAGACTCTCAACCAGATTATTAAGCAGGGAGTCAGATTTGCCAGTAGGAGGGCTCCTACACTCGGGAGCATCCTGTCACCCAGTCTTCTCCCCTCCAGCACACAACGGCCTTGCTGGCTGACCACCCTCGGTTCCTACAGATGTAACTTCTCAACTTGCCACTACTGTGCTGTTCACAAATCCACCCATTCGGTTGTCTCTTTTTGTAATGGTAGAACCTTTCCCATAAAGCAATACATGAACTGTGACACCAAATGCGTGATTTATCTTATTTCGTGTTCCTTGTGCCGCATTCAATATGTGGGGTGCACTACCAGGCACCTCAGACAACGTATAGCGGAACATTACAGGGGAGCTGGGTGGTTGACTCTGGAGGTGTCCAATGTAGCGAAGCATTTCAGATTGGTCTATTCAGGTGACATGTCCTCTTTCTCATTCCAGAGTATTGAGCATGTCCTAAGTAGTGTTGGGCGAACATCTAGATGTTCGGGTTCGGGCCGAACAGGCCGAACATGGCCGCGATGTTCGGGTGTTCGACCCGAACTCCGAACATAATGGAAGTCAATGGGGACCCGAACTTTTGTGCTTTGTAAAGCCTCCTTATATGCTACATACCCCAAATTTACAGGGTATGTGCACCTTGGGAGTGGGTACAAGAGGAAAAAAAAATTTAGCAAAAAGAGCTTATAGTTTTTGAGAAAATCGATTTTAAAGTTTCAAAGGGAAAACTGTCTTTTAAATGCGGGAAATGTCTGTTTTCTTTGCACAGGTAACATGCTTTTTGTCGGCATGCAGTCATAAATGTAATACATATAAGAGGTTCCAGGAAAAGGGACCGGTAATGCTAACCCAGCAGCAGCACACGTGATGGAACAGGAGGAGGGTGGCGCAGGAGGAGAAGGCCACGCTTTGAGACACAACAACCCAGGCCTTGCATGAGGACAAGAAGCGTGCGGATAGCATGCTTTGTACCACCATGCAGTCATAAATGTAATAAAGATAAGTGGTTCAATAAACAGGGACCACGCGGCAACGCTAACCCAGCAGCAGCACACGTGATGGAACAGGAGGAGGCGCAGGAGGAGAAGGCCACGCTTTGTGAGACACAACAACCCAGGCCTTGCATGAGGACAAAAAGCGTGCGGATAGCATGCTTTGTACCGCCATGTAGTCATAAATGTAATAAAGATAAGAGGTTCAATAAACAGGGACCACGCGGCAACGCTAACCCAGCAGCAGCAGCAGCAGCAGCACACGTGATGGAACAGGAGGAGGCGCAGGAGGAGAAGGCCACGCTTTGTGAGACACAACAACCCAGGCCTTGCATGAGGACAAAAAGCGTGCGGATAGCATGCTTTGTACCGCCATGTAGTCATAAATGTAATAAAGATAAGAGGTTCAATAAACAGTGACCACGCGGCAACGGTAACCCAGCAGCAGCAGCAGCACACGTGATGGAACAGGAGGAGGCGCAGGAGGAGAAGGCCACGCTTTGTGAGACACAACAACCCAGGCCTTGCATGAGGACAAAAAGCGTGCGGATAGCATGCTTTGTACCGCCATGTAGTCATAAATGTAATAAAGATAAGAGGTTCAATAAACAGGGACCACGCGGCAACGGTAACCCAGCAGCAGCAGCAGCAGCAGCAGCACACGTGATGGAACAGGAGGAGGCGCAGGAGGAGAAGGCCACGCTTTGTGAGACACAACAACCCAGGCCTTGCATGAGGACAAAAAGCGTGCGGATAGCATGCTTTGTACCGCCATGTAGTCATAAATGTAATAAAGATAAGAGGTTCAATAAACAGGGACCACGCGGCAACGGTAACCCAGCAGCAGCAGCAGCACACGTGATGGAACAGGAGGAGGCGCAGGAGGAGAAGGCCACGCTTTGTGAGACACAACAACCCAGGCCTTGCATGAGGACAAAAAGCGTGCGGATATAGCAGCAATGCTTTTTGCCGCCATGCAGTCATAAATGTAATACAGATGAGAGGTTCAATAAACAGGGACCGGAAACGCTAAACCATCCCAGATGTTCATCGGTCATGTTACTTGGTTGGGGTCCAGGAGTGTTGCGTAGTCGTTTCCAATCCAGGATTGATTCATTTTAATTTGAGTCAGACGGTCTGCATTTTCTGTGGAGAGGCGGATACGCCGATCTGTGATGATGCCTCCGGCAGCACTGAAACAGCGTTCCGACATAACGCTGGCTGCCGGGCAAGCCAGCACCTCTATTGCGTACATTGCCAGTTCGTGCCAGGTGTCTAGCTTCATGCCCGGTTTCAGGTCCAGCGGTGCCAGCCACAAATCCGTCTGTTCCTTTATTCCCCTCCAAATTTCCTCCCCTGTGTGCTGCTTATCCCCAAGGCAGATCAGCTTCAGCAACGCTTGCTGACGCATGCCAACAGCTGTGCTGCACTGCTTCCACGATCCTACTGCTGCTGGTGCTGGGTTAGCATTTCCGGATGAGGTACAGCTTTGAGATGCGTTGGAGGAGAAGGAGTCAGAGAGGTAGGTGCTGCTGTTGTTATCCAGCTGTTTGCGGCGTGGGCAACACCCGCGCCGTAGCAGGTGAGGAATCGCTGCCAGGCTCCACAAGGTTCACCCAGTGCGCGGTAAGGGAGATGTATCGACCCTGGCCGAACGCACTCGTCCAGGTGTCAGTGGTGAGGTGAACCTTGCAGGCAACGGCATTCTTCAAGCTTCGGGTTATTTAGCTGACCACGTGCTCATGCAACTCAGGCACTGCAGAGCGCGCAAAGTGGTAGCGGCTGGGAACCACGTAACGTGGGATGGCCACTGACATCATGCCCTTGAAGCTGTTTGTCTCCACCACTCGATATGGCAGCATTTCGCAGGCCAGAAGCTTGGCTATGCTGGCTGGCTGTTACTGCCACGGCCCGGGGGTCATTTGCTGGCAATTTCCTCTTGTGCTCAAACATCTCAGAAACAGACAACTCAACCGTAGCGCTGCACACCGAAGGGCTGTTGGTTGTTGTGTTTGATGAACACTGGGAGACCTCAAGAGCACTAGTCCGGAAAGTGACAGTGTCAGCATCGTCTGATGTTTGTGAATGTTGTGAACCACGCAATGGCTGGGCTACTGCTGCTGCTGAGGCGGGTCTGGTGGTGAGTCTGGTGAACCCAAGGGAGGCAGTGTTGCTGGTGGTACCCTGTCCTGCCGCGTTTGCCCACAGAGTGGGATGTTTGGATAGAATGTGGCGGCTCATGCTGGTGGTGGAGAGGTTGTTAATACTTTTCCCCCTGCTCAGGCGGGTCTTGCACACCTTGCAAATCGCCATGGTAACATCCTCAGTGCAGTCTTCAAAGAAAGCCCAGACTTTAACTGGCTGAGGACTCGGACCTCGTGCGTGATGTGCTGGTGCTGCTTAACCCACTGCTGGACGCTTGAGAGGTCATCCAAGTAATTATCTGGTCCTGTTCTTTTGGATCTGTGAGGGTTGTTGTCCTGGACAACATGGGCAGTATTGAGTGGGTTTTCTTGGGTGCTCCCCTGTGGCCTGTACGTGAACCGTCAGGGGAAACACCTCTTCCCTTGCCCCTCCCTCTTTCACCGGATTTCTTCCTCATTTCACTTATCCTTAAAGTACACGCTGACTGGCAGCAGTACAGTGGCAGTACAGAAATGCTATACAGTGGTGGGTGAGCGGTGTACCACTATTGTCAGCAGTGACACAGAGCACAATGCTATACAGTGGCGGGTGAGCGGTGTACTACTGTTCCCAGCAGACACAGAGTGGAAGTAAACACAATGCTATATAGTGTGGCTGAGCCGTGTACACAGAGTGGCATTAAACACAATGCTATATAGTCTGCTATATAGTCACCCCGAACAGGGTGATGTTCTGCAGAACCCGAACAGTGGCAAACACTGTTCGCCCAACACTACTGGGAGGGAACGCAGATTTTAGTACCTAAACACACGATACAACATGTTTTCCGGGGTCGGACTCTGAGGCACATACAGATGGTCCCGATCATCATCCTCATCATACAACTCTTCTCCTGAGTCTGACCCACCCACCACCTCTGCCACCCCAACATCCCCAGACACAGACCCCTCATCGTCCTCAACATTAACTTGGGATGCTGGCCTGAGCCAGACCTCCTCCTCCACATCAGGCCCCATCATCTCCTCAATGGCAGCCCTCATTAATCGCTCTGGCGACGGACTGATGGACACAACGTTCTCCTCCGGGGAGGGCTGCTGCTGACCACTGGCTGCTGGGGTGGATGTTATAGCTTGCGTGGGGCGTTGGCTGTTGCTGTTGTTGGGAGTGCTGCTCACAGCGGAGGTCTCTGGGGAACTCATGTTGAGCTCATATAGTGGTTGACGGTGAGTGGAGTATTACTGATCCCAGCAATATACACACTGACTGGCAGAGTACGCAATGCTATATAGTGTGGCTGAGCGGTGTACACAGAGTGGCAGTAAACACAATGCTATATAGTCTGGCTGAGCGAGCGGTGTACTACTGTTCCCAGCAGAATCAGAGTGGCAGTAAACAATGGTATATAGTCTGGCTGAGCGGTGTACATAGAGTGTCAGTAAACAATGGTATATAGTCTGGCTGAGCGAGCGGTGTACTACTGTTCCCAGCAGAATCAGAGTGGCAGTAAACAATGGTATATAGTCTGGCTGAGCGGTGTACATAGAGTGTCAGTAAACAATGGTATATAGTCTGGCTGAGCGAGCGGTGTACTACTGTTCCCAGCAGAATCAGAGTGGCAGTAAACAATGGTATATAGTCTGGCTGAGCGGTGTACACAGAGTGTCAGTAAACAATGGTATATAGTCTGGCTGAGCGGTGTACACACAATGCTATATAGTCTGCTATATAGTGTCAGTAAACAATGGTATATAGTCTGGCTGAGCGGTGTACACAGAGTGTCAGTAAACAATGGTATATAGTCTGGCTGAGCGAGCGGTGTACTACTGTTCCCAGCAGAATCAGAGTGGCAGTAAACAATGGTATATAGTCTGGCTGAGCGGTGTACACAGAGTGTCAGTAAACAATGGTATATAGTCTGGCTGAGCGGTGTACACACAATGCTATATAGTCTGCTATATAGTGTCAGTAAACAATGGTATATAGTCTGGCTGAGCGAGCGGTGTACTACTGTTCCCAGCAGAATCAGAGTGGCAGTAAACAATGGTATATAGTCTGGCTGAGCGGTGTACACAGAGTGTCAGTAAACAATGGTATATAGTGTGGCTGAGTGGTGTACACAGAGTGTCAGTAAACAATGGTATATAGTCTGGCTGAGCGGTGTACACAGAGTGTCAGTAAACAATGGTATATAGTCTGGCTGAGCGAGCGGTGTACTACTGTTCCCAGCAGAATCAGAGTGGCAGTAAACAATGGTATATAGTCTGGCTGAGCGGTGTACACAGAGTGTCAGTAAACAATGGTATATAGTGTGGCTGAGTGGTGTACACAGAGTGTCAGTAAACAATGGTATATAGTCTGGCTGAGCGGTGTACACAGAGTGGCAGTAAACACAATGCTATATACTCTGGCTGAGCGAGCGGTGTACTACTGTTCCCAGCAGACACAGAACAGTAAACAGAATGCTATATAGTGTGGCTGAGCGAGCGGTGTACCACTATTCCCAGCAGACACAGAACAGTGAACAGAATGCTATATAGTGTGGCTGAGCGAGCGGTGTACCACTATTCCCAGCAGACACAGAACAGTAAACAGAATGCTATATAGTGTGGCTGAGCGAGCGGTGTACCACTATTCCAAGCAGACACAGAACAGTGAACAGAATGCTATATAGTGTGGCTGAGCGAGCGGTGTACCACTATTCCCAGCAGACACAGAGTGGCAGTAAACAGAATGCTATATAGTGTGGCTGAGCGAGGTACACAGAGTGGCAGTAAACAGAATGCTATATAGTGTGGCTGAGCGAGCGGTGTACCACTATTCCCAGCAGACACAGAACAGTGAACAGAATGCTATATAGTGTGGCTGAGCGAGCGGTGTACCACTATTCCCAGCAGACACAGAACAGTGAACAGAATGCTATATAGTGTGGATGAGCGAGCGGTGTACCACTATTCCCAGCAGACACAGAACAGTAAACAGAATGCTATATAGTGTGGCTGAGCGAGCGGTGTACCACTATTCCCAGCAGACACAGAACAGTGAACAGAATGCTATATAGTGTGGCTGAGCGAGCGGTGTACCACTATTCCCAGCAGACACAGAACAGTGAACAGAATGCTATATAGTGTGGCTGAGCGAGCGGTGTACTACTGTTCCCAGCAGACACAGAACAGTACACAGAATGCTATATAGTGTGGCTGAACGAGCGGTGTACTACTGTTCCCAGCAGACACAGAACAGTACACAGAATGCTATATAGTGTGGCTGAACGAGCGGTGTACCACTATTCCAAGCAGACACAGAACAGTGAACAGAATGCTATATAGTGTGGCTGAGCGAGCGGTGTACCACTATTCCCAGCAGACACAGAGTGGCAGTAAACAGAATGCTATATAGTGTGGCTGAGCGAGGTACACAGAGTGGCAGTAAACAGAATGCTATATAGTGTGGCTGTGCAAGCGGTGTACTACTATTCCCAGCAGACACAGAGTGGCAGTAAACAGAATGCTATATAGTGTGGCTGAGCGAGGTACACAGAGTGGCAGTAAACAGAATGCTGAGCGAGCGGTGTACTACTATTCCCAGCAGCGACACACAATGACTGGGGGGGACCCTGGCTAGCGTGGCTGGAGCGCGAACTACCCTGCCTGCCTACCCAAAGCTAAACCCACAGACAAATGGCGGAGATATGACGTGGTTCGGGTATTTATTTACCCGAACCACGTGACAGTTCGGCCAATCAGAGCGCGTTCGGGTCCGAACCACGTGACCCGTTCGGCCAATCACAGCGCTAGCCGAACGTTCGGGGAACGTTCGGCCATGCGCTCTTAGTTCGGCCATATGGCCGAACGGTTTGGCCGAGCACCGTCAGGTGTTCGGCCGAACTCGAACATCACCCGAACAGGGTGATGTTCTG
This sequence comes from Hyperolius riggenbachi, assembly GCF_040937935.1. Lineage (NCBI taxonomy): Eukaryota > Metazoa > Chordata > Amphibia > Anura > Hyperoliidae > Hyperolius > Hyperolius riggenbachi. Next base: position 243,654,242 of record NC_090657.1, on the reverse strand, counting down.
CAGAACCCGAACAGTGGCGAACACTGTTCGCCCAACACTAGTCCTAAGGCCTGTGAGAGGGGGAGACGTCTATAAACGTCTCCTTACCCGAGAGGCATATTGGATCTTCCAATTAGGGACACGCTCACCGGGAGGGCTCAATGCTAAATGGGACCTTAATACAGTCACTTAAATGGCTGAAATGATTATCTTTGCCTTTTGTCCTTATATGATTACAGGCTCAAACTTTGAATTTCTTGAAGAGGATCATACTTATGCTGCCTGATGTTAAATTGTGCTTAATCGCATGCATTTACATTTTTATGTCTTGCATTATGTTTTATGTATTTGATTATACCAATGTGGGGATTTTCTGTCTCCTTTTTTTCCCTCATTGTTTTACATGCACTTTTCTTTGTGGGTGGGGTCATTTGAGCATGTGGTATCGGGTGTAACCTCACTCTATTTAAGAGTCACCCTTTCTCACTTGCGCCTATGCTATGATTAATGGCGTGTAACGCCCGAAACATGTCAGCATGTGGTGCTGGATTTTAGCCTGTTATGTGTAACGACTGAATAAAGCCATATTGATTCCACCGACATCGTGCGGACTTCACTCTCTACAGTCTGTTGCAGGTCAGCAGGGGCGTAGGAATAGGCCCTGCAGCCCCTGCGCCCGCGGGGGGGCCCGGCCCCCCCCTGTGGCCCGCTTGGGGCCGTTTTGTGGGTGCTGGAGGGGTGGCAGCATGAGGGGAAAGCCTTGCCCACAGTCGGCGGGGAGAGGGTAGTTCCCCCCTCTCCCTCACCTCGGGGCTCTCCCCTCTGCGCTCCCCTCCAGCTCGTAAGTGTCTGTGGGGCTGTGGTGGGCAGCGAGCGGCGGGCAGATACATACCTGCTTCCGTGCGTTCCATCGGAGACTTCTCCCTCTAGCGGCTGACGTCACTTCCGGAAGTGACGTCAGCCGCTAGAGGGAGAAGTCTCCGATGGAACGCACGGAAGCAGGTATGTATCTGCCCGCCGCTCGCTGCCCACCACAGCCCCACAGACACTTACGAGCTGGAGGGGAGCGCAGAGGGGAGAGCCCCGAGGTGAGGGAGAGGGGGGAACTACCCCTCTCCCCGCCGACTGTGGGCAAGGCTTTCCCCTCATGCTGCCACCCCTCCAGCACCCACAAAACGGCCGCGAGCGGGCCCCGGGGGGGGGGGGGGGGCCCGCTCAGAAAATCTGCAGGGGGGCCCGGTGGGGCCTAGTTACGCCCCTGCAGGTCAGCATCTATTTTGCAACCTAATCCTCCTGTTCCTCTTTCCTTATCCTCGGTTACCCTTTTCCTCTGATGTACAGATCTGTAGACAATACATGTATTAAGGCCCGTGCCCATGGCACGATTTTTCCGATGAATGGCGATACATTGAGCGATGAGCGGCCGTTTCCCCAATCTCGTGACAAGGGTATGTGAACGTCATCAGCACGTCACATGGCGTCGTGTATACCTGCCGGCAGGGAGATGGATCGGGGAGCACTCCTCGTCATGGGACTCCAAAGGGATCACATACCTTTTATTGCTAGTATATATATATATATATATATATATATATATATATATATATATATATATATAGTCATATTTGCAATTACAAACTACATGCTGTACTTTAAACTATAAAACAGAGCAGAACTGATGACCCTTTGTACTTCCTGCTAGTAAAACCTTATCTGAAGCTGTGTCTCACTGGTTTTTTGATGTATAAGTGCTTTAGAAAATGGAGCTGTCTCTGACCCAAGTTGGGTCGGAGAGCTCAGATCAGCTCTTGTGCATAGATAACAGCTGAAGTTTCATAACTCTTCCTGTACTGGAAAACAATATGTGACTCTGTTCTTTGCTACTAATGTTCTATTTCTGTACTACGAATACAATTAATTGGGCTTGAATCACTAAGACAAATAGCATGCCTTATCAGAGGTAGCATGCCTGATCAGAGGTAACATGCCTTATCAGGGAGGGTTAACATGCCTTATCAGAGGTAACACGGCTTATCAGAGGTAACCCATCTTATCAGGGAGGGTTAACATGCCTTATCAGAGGTAACATGCCTTATCAGAGGTAACATGCCTTATCAGAGGTAGCATGCATTATCAGAGGTAGCATGCCTTATCAGAGGTAGCATGCCTTATCAGAGGTAACACGGCTTATCAGAGGTAACATGCCTGATCAGAGTTAACACATCTTATCAGGGAGGGTTAACACGCCTTATTAGAGTAGCATAGCAAGCACTACAAACTTATGCCTGCTAATTGCCAATGACAAGAGCTCCGCCCATCCTGTCCTGAGCACCTGCGGGTCCAATCACTTTAACCTCCTCAGCGGTATGGACGAATATATCCGTCCATCACCGCCGGAGGGTGCCGCTCAGGCCCTGCTGGGCCGATTTTTACAAAATAAAAAGCAGCACACGCAGCCGGCACTTTGCCAGCCGCGTGTGCTTCCTGATCGCCGCCGCTCTGTGGCGATCCGCCGCGAGCAGCGGCGAAAGAGGGTCCCCCCAGCCGCCCGAGCCCTGCGCAGCCGGAACAAAAGTTACGGCCAGCGCTAAGGGCTGGATCGGAGGCGGCTGACGTCAGGACGTCGGCTGACGTCCATGACGTCACTCCGCTCGTCGCTATGGCGACGATGTAAGCAAAACAAGGAAGGCTGCTCATTGCGGCCTTCCTTGTTTATTCTGGGCGCCGGAGGCGATCGGAAGAACGCCTCCGGAGCGCCCTCTAGTGGGCTTTCATGCAGCCAACTTTCAGTTGGCTGCATGAAACAGTTTTTTTTTTATTTAAAAAAAACCCTCCCGCAGCCGCCCTGGCGATCTTAATAGAACGCCAGGGAGGTTAAAGGACATTATCCACACACTTTGATTGGCCCAATAGGCTGCCTGTCACTTTACAGGAAACTTGACAGGCAGCCTGTTGGGCCAATCAAAGTGTGGGGATAATGTCCTTTAAAGTGATTGGACCCGCAGGGGCTCAGGGAAGGACGAGTGGAGCTCTTGTCATTGTCAATTAGCAGGCATACATTCGTACCGCTCGCTATGCTACTCTGATAAGGCGTGCTACCTCTGATAAGGCACACTAACTCTGATAAGGTATGCTATTTGTCTTAGTGAATGAAGCCCCTTATCTCATAAGTGTATTTTTACTTCCGTGGACTATGGCCACACACTCATGTAAGTAATGCAGCCCGCATGCACTTTACTATCTCTTCTTATCAGTTATGGTCTAGGTTATTGACGATCATTGCTTACAGTAAGAGTGTGTAGAGATACACCTGTGGGGTAATCAGCAGCTGTCAGGGAAGATGAATACAGAACCTGTGTTTACTGTGTTGTAGCAGTTATGTGTTCTATCTGCGTGACTTGTAATCTGGATTTTACACTGTTTGCACAATAGTTAGAGGGCCCAATGGCTGTGAGTCATGTGACTAAACTGTCTACGACACCAAGTTCAACAACAACCAAAAAACACTAATAATAATAATAATAATAATAATAATAATAAAATACACAAACAATGTTTCTTTAACCATTTTAGAACTGGCTGGCTCTCTGACCCCATAAAGAGGCCCAGAGATGAAGAATACTAAAGCTCTGATACTTACCCGGGGCTTCCTCCCACCCCATAAACACGTCCAAGTCCCACGCTGTCCTCCCATGGTCTGCCGTTCAGCCGCGGTGAGCCCCTTTAACACACACACACACACACACACACACACACACACACACACACACACACACACACACACACACACACACACACACACACACACACACACACACACACACACACACACACACACACACACATACTCTGTATACACACACACACACACACACACACATATATACACACACACACACACACACACTATACACACTATATACACACACACACACACACACATACATACTCTGTATACACACACACACACACACACTATACACACTATACACACACACACACCACACATACACACGCATACACACACACACACACACACACACCATACACACACACACACACACACACCATACACACACACACACACCCTCACACACACCACACACCAAACACACACACACTGTACACACACACACACACACACACACACACATACTCTGTATACACACACACACACACACACACACACACATACATGCATACATACTCTGTATACACACACACACACACACACACACACACACACACACACACACTATACACACACACCACACATACACACGCATACACACACACACACACACACACACACACACACACACACACACACACACACACACACACACACACACACTGTACACACACACACACACACACACACACACTGTACACACACACACACACACACACATACTATACACACACACACACACACACTGTGCACTACACACACATACACACACACACACACATACTCTGTATACACACACACACACACACACACACACTGTACACACTGTACACACTGTACACACACACACACCACACACATACACACACACACATACACACACACACACACACACACACACATACACTGTACACACACACTGTGCACTACACACACACACATACCCTCACACACACACACACGTACACACACACACACACACATACACTGTACACACACACTGTGCACTACACACACACATACCCTCACACACACACACGTACACACACACACACACATACACTGTACACACACACTGTGCACTACACACACACATACCCTCACACACACACACATACACTGTGCACTACACACACACACACACACATACTCTGTATACACACACACGCACACACACACACACACATACCCTCTCTCTCTCACACACACACACACACACACACACACACACACACACACACACACACACACACACACACACCATACACACGTTACAAACACACACCCTCACACACACCACACACCAAACACACACACACACACTGTACACACACACTGTGCACACACCATGCACACGCACTACACTATACACACACACACACACTGTATACACACACACACACACACACACACACACACACACACACACACTGTATACACACACACAGGGCACAGTACACACACACACACACACACACACACTGTACACACACAAACACACACGCACACTATATACACACTGTACACACACACTGTATATATACACACACACACACACATTGTACACACATACACCATATTCACACAAACACTGTACACACATACACCATACACACATACACACTACACACACACACTACATACATACACACACACACACACAAAGGGCTTGATTCACAAAGCGGTGCTAACCTACTTAGCACGTCTAAAGTCTTTTGTCACAGTCACTAACCTGGGTCTGGCGGCAGGTACACACGGGGGTCCAGCACGTGCGTGTGTGTGGTTGTGTTGACATACTCTCTTTCCGGGGGGTGTGTTGACGCACATCGCGTCCGCTGGCGCATGCGTGTGGGGGGTCCGCGTTGGACGCGGATTCTTTGTGCGTGTGCGTTGGCGTGATGCGTAGCACGTCGCGTCTGCTGGCGCATGCGTATGGAGGTCCGTGTTGGACGCGGATTCTTTGTGCGCGTGCGCTGGCGTGACGCGTAAGCACGTACGCGCATGCGTACACCATTTTGGCGCCTAGAGGCCTATATAAACCAGGAAGCAGCACTCACAACTTGCTGTAGTATTGCAGCTTGTGTTGTTTCGTGACCTGATCATTCTCTGCCCTGATTCCTGAATCCTGTTGATGACCCTGGCTTGTAAGACTATCCGATCTGTTGCCGACCTCTGCCTTGTCCGACTTCCCGCTCTGGTGTTGACCCCAGCTCGTCTAAGAACCCGATCTGTTGCCGACTTCTGCTCCGTCCAACTTCCTGCTCTGGTACCGACTCTGGCTTGTCTGAGGATCTGAGCTGCTACCAATCTTTGCTTTGTCCGAGTTCCTGATCTGTTGCCGACCTCAGCTACACTCACCGACCAAGAACTGTTCCGGAGATCATCCATTCATGCATTAAGACTCCCTGCTGCTGGTTCAGTCTGCCTATTGTTCCTTCATCAGAGGTATACTTCATCAGCCACTGAAGTACACGGATCATTATCTGCATCTCCGGCTCTCCTGCCCTTTGCTGCCTGGCGCTTCCTGTTCCAACCTCAGGGGCCGTCGGCAGTGATCTGCAAGGGAAGCTGTCCTCCACGCTTCGGTATCCGAAGATTCAGGTACGTGAGTTCAAATAACCTGACAGAATACTACAGCCCTAAAATGGATACCGCAGAGGCAGTTTCCGGCCTGTCAACTCTGTGCACTCAAGTTACAGCTCTCACAGACTCCATTAAGCAATTACAGACCGGATACACTCATCTAGAAGGTCGTTTGGATTCTCTTGCTTCCACCGCCTCAGCTCCTCCCATAAATCCTCCTCCTGTACCAGTGGTTCCAGCCTCACCTGCTGCATCTCCGTTATTACTTCCTGCACCTGAGCCACGTGTTCCGTTACCTGAACGTTTTTCTGGGGATCGTGCCAAGTACAGAGCCTTTAAGAATGCTTGCCAGTTGTTCTTCTCTTTACAACCCAGAACATTTGCCTCTGAAGAAACCCGAGTAGGATTTATTATCTCACTATTATTAGAGGAACCTCAGGATTGGGTTCATAATCTCATGGAACGGAAAGATCCTGCTCTGATCTCAGTAGCCGAGTTCTTCAAAGCTATGTCCACCTTGTATGATGACCCCCAGAAAGAAATCACAGCAGAGAGTACGTTAAGACATCTTCGCCAGGGCCGTAGGCCGGTTGAGGAATACACGGCAGAATTTCGCCGTTGGGCTATTGATACTACATGGAACGACTCTGCCCTCCGCTATCAGTATCGTATGGGACTTTCCGAGAGTTTAAAAGATGAGATAGCTCGGGTTGGAATACCAGAGACATTGGAAGGCCTGATTCAGTTATCAATACAGATAGACCGGAGGTTCCGTGAACGCCAACTTGAAAAGGCGGGATTTTCCCGTCCACCCTGGTTCTCTGCTGCCAGCACCAATCCAGCTAGTTCTTCCACCCAGACCCATCAAGGTGCGTCTACTGATTCCAGTGAGCCAATGCAGTTAGGAATGATGCGTCCATCCCTCTCTCCGGATGAAAGAAACCGTCTCAGAAAGGAAAATCTCTGCATGTACTGTGGAAATCCTGGGCACTATGTGAGAACATGCCCTGTAAAATCATCAGGTAAGAAAACAACCTCATCAGGTGAACTCCCTGTTCCAGTCCCTGGCAGTGATAATAACTTTACTCTTCCTATTACCTTACAGTTCCCAGGAGGGATCGTTAAGACATCTGCCATCTTAGACTCTGGCGCCTGCAGTTGTTTTCTTGACTCCGCTTTTGCCACCTCTCATCAGATTCCTCTTCAGCACCGCTCCTTTCCGTTACATATCCATCTTGCAGATGGTTCATCAATTAGCTCTGGACCCGTCACATCCGAAACCATTCCAATCCTCTCTACCCTACAAACACAGCATTCAGAATTACTAAAGTTTGATGTTGTCTCTTCACCAATATATCCTGTTATTCTGGGACTACCTTGGTTTAAAGCGCACAACCCTGTTATCAACTGGTCCACCAAACAAGTTACCTTCTCTTCAGACTATTGTCATAGACACTGCATCCAATCTAACAGCCCAAATCCAGCCAACGTTTTGCTAAATGTTTCAGGCATCTCAGCTCTGGTTCCGATTAGTTATCATGGATATCTGGATGTATTTGATAAACAGAAAGCTGAACAGCTACCTCCTCATCGTCCATACGATTGTCCAATCGACTTACTTCCCGGATCTCCAGTTCCGTATGGGCGTACCTTTTCTCTTTCTGAACCTGAGGAAAAAGTATTAAAGAATTATATTACTGAAAATTTAGCCAAAGGATTCATCCAGCCTTCTTCAACTCCGGCAGGTGCTGGGATTTTTTTTGTTGAAAAGAAAGACAAGACTCTCAGACCATGTATAGATTACAGAGACTTGAATAAAATCACAGTCAAGAATCGATACCCGTTACCTTTGATGTCAGATCTTTTTCAGAAATTGCGGGGAGCAAATTTTTTTTCAAAACTTGATCTACGAGGAGCATATAATCTCATACGGATTCGGGCAGGAGATGAGTGGAAGACAGCCTTCAGGTCGAAATTTGGACACTTTGAATATCTGGTCATGCCGTTCGGCCTTTGTAACACTCCTGCCACCTTTCAGCATTTTATGAATGACGTCCTCAAAGACTTTATTGATTATTTCGTCATTGTTTACTTAGATGACATTCTGATCTTTTCTGATAGTTTGGAGAATCATCGAAATCAAATAATACAGGTTTTGGAACGATTACGCCTGCACAAGTTGTACGTCAAGGCAGAAAAATGTGAATTTGAGAAGCATAGTATTCAGTTTCTAGGCCTTGTCATTTCTTCTCAGGGTATCGCAATGGATCCACAGAAGGTTCAGGCAGTTCTTGACTGGCCTCCTCCAAGTGACAAGAAAGGTGTGCAAAGATTTGTAGGATTTGCAAACTTCTACAGAAAATTCATTAAAGGATTCTCGGCTATTATCCTTCCTATCACACAGCTTACCCGTCAACAAATAAAGTTTGTATGGTCTGCAGAGGCACAACAAGCATTCGAAAGATTAAAAGTGGCTTTCACAACGGCACCCATTCTTAAACATCCAGATCCGTTACTACCATATATCCTGGAAGTTGATGCATCTGAATCAGCAGTGGGAGCACTCCTCTCACAAAGGCAGGGAGCAAAATCATTGTTACATCCTGTTGCATTCTTTTCCAAGAAACTAAGTGAGTCTGAAAGAAATTATGACGTTGGAGACCGAGAACTACTGGCCATCAAGGAGGCCTTAGAAGAATGGAGGTATCTGTTGGAAGGAGCAAGTCAACCTATATTGATATATACGGATCATAAGAACCTTGAGTATTTAAAGACCGCTAAAAGATTGAATCCTCGACAGGCAAGATGGGCACTTTTTTTTTCCAGGTTTAATTTCCACATCACTTTCCGCCCTGGCCCAAAGAATGTGAAGGCTGATGCCTTATCTCGCATGTTCTCGGAAGAATCTCAACCTCAGAAACCTGATACAATCCTCAAAGAGAACAACTTCTTGTTAATACAAGCAGATTTGATTGGGAGACTTAAGGCTGAATCAGCATCTCTGCCAGAAGAGGCGGGAAGATTTCTATTTAAAGATGGACTATATTTTTTCCAGAACAAAATATTTGTTGCCAAGAAATGTCGTGTAGAAGTACTTCAGACCTTGCATGATCATCCATTAGCAGGACATTTTGGGGTAAGGAAGACTATGGAGTTAGTTAAAAGATCATTCTGGTGGCCTGGAATGATTCCTGACTGCAAGAATTATGTAGATACTTGTGTTACCTGTAATCGAAGTAAGACCTCACAAAATAAGCCTTGGGGATTGTTGAATCCATTACCTATTCCGGAGAGACCCTGGAGCTCTATATCTATGGACTTTATTGTTGAATTACCACCATCTGAGGGGTTCACAACTATCTTCGTGGTGGTTGATCGATTATCCAAGATGGCCCATTTCATTCCTATGAAGGGCACTCCATCTGCTTTGTCTACAGCTAATATGTTTATCAAAGACATTGTGAAGCTACATGGGGTTCCCGGTGATATTATCTCAGACAGGGGAGTACAATTCACTTTAAGATTTTGGAAAGAATTATGCAAAGCTTTAAAGATTAAACTTCAGTATTCATCAGCTTATCATCCACAAACCAATGGACAAACAGAACGCACTAACCAATCCCTGGAACAATATCTCCGCTGCTTTTCATCATTTACACAGGACAATTGGGCTTCTCTCCTTCCGCTTGCAGAATTTGCTTATAACAATTCAGTTCACTCTTCCACCAACCAAGCACCATTCTTCTCCAATTATGGGTTTCATCCAACATTTCTACCAGACATGATTATGGAATCCACAGTACCCGCAGTTGAAGATAAGAGGAAATTTTGGGAGGAAAATAATAAACTGTTGCAAGATACTATGGCCCTGGCCCAGGAAAGGTTTAAGCATTATGCAGACATCCACAGAAGAGGAGACCTAGAATTGAAGGTGGGAGATCTAGTCTGGCTGGCAACCAAAAACTTGAAACTACATTGTCCATCCAAAAAGTT